>NC_022026.1:60672673-60678482 GCF_000317375.1 Microtus ochrogaster | reverse complement strand
AGACCAGGCTGGTCTCGAACTCACAGAGATCCGCCTGCCTCTGCCTCCCGAGTGCTGGGATTAAAGGCGTGCGCCACCACCGCCCGGCTCTGGCAAAAAAAATTAAAAGTCAATGAAATGATTCTTAATAATGCTATGCTCATAAATTGGTGCCTAGCCCAATTGTCATCAGAGGGATGTCATCCAGAAACCCACAGCCAAACATCAGACAGAGCTGTGGAACCCCACAGAAGATGTGAAGGAAGGATTGTAGGAGTCAGAGGGGTCTGAGGACACCGTGAGAACACAGTCCACAGAATCAACTAATCAGGGCTCATAGGGTCTCACAGAGACTGAAGCAACAAACATTGACAAACTGGAGGGCTCTATATGGGTCTGAGCTAGACTCTCTGCATATACCTTTTGGTTAGTAGCATGGGGTTCTTCTGGGACGCCTGAAAGTGGGAGTAGGTATATCCCTGACTCTTTTGTCTGCACTTGGGACCTTTTTTCTCCCGGTGGGTTGCCTCCTTAAACCTTGATATGATGGTTTATACCAAGTCTTATTTTTTGTTAGGCCGTGTTTGTGGATAACCCTGGGAAGCCTGCTCTTTTTTTTTAAAGGGTAACAGAAGAAGAGTGGATCTGGTGTAGAAAGGATGTGGAGGTAGAGACTAGGAGTGGAGGGAGGGGAAGCTGTTGTCAAGATACAGTTTATAATAGAAGAATAAAAGTTTTAAACAAATAAAATGACTGTTTTTATACGTTAAAAAGTATAACATGCATAAAGAAAGCTCCTTTTTAACTCTACCACTCAAGTGTAATACCAATGTCTAAGATTGGCAAAAACTATAAATATAAGGTAATAAGCATGTTAAGTAGCCTGATTTTATCACATGTATATCTTAAAAGCATAATGTTTATATACACAAAATGTTACTCATCAGTTTAAAAACAAAAATATGTGTCTTCTTGAACAGTTATTAAAGATTAGAAATAAAATATGGGCTGGGGAAGTATCTCAGAGTTAGAGTAGTTGCCTAACATGTGCAAGGCCCTAGGTTCTAAGGAGAGAGATTCAGGCATGGTAGTATATGCCTTTAATCCCAGCAATTAGAGAAGAGGCAGGCAAATCTCTGAGTCTGAAGACAGCCTGGTTTGCAGAAAGAGTTCCAGAACAGCCATGGCTACACAAGAGAAACCCTGTCTCAAGAAAAGGGGGGGGGGGAGTAGGAAGAAAAGAAGAGAAGAATGAAGGAAGGGTAAGAGATGGAAAGAAAAAAGTTTAAAATCGTTAGTTTTATAGATTATAGAATCTATGATGAAAACAAACCCAAAAGTCCAGAGATGGATGTACCTCAGTTTCTGTAGTGCTTGCCCACTATCTATGAAGCCATCGGTTCTATCTTTAGCATAGTATAAGAACCAGACATGGTGGCACACACCTATGACCCAGAATTATCAAGGTTGAGGACCTCACAAGGATCTCCAGCTACATAGCAAATTGAAGACAAACTTAGGTTAAATGGGACTATATGTCCCCACAAAAAACCAAAAACAAAAAGAAGGGAAAAACAAATTCAACATTATTTAATTCTTACTATTTAAATTAAATATTTAAGTATTTAATATTTCACAAATAGAATTCATAAAGAAATATTCAAGTATTTTATGACCATGATACATGGGATGACTTTATAAAATATATGTTTATTAAAATGCATTAACTTTTAAAAAATAATTAAGTGTGGGGAACAGAGGAAGCCATGAGTGAAGGTATATTGTTGACATTGGCACAGCCATGTCAAGGACCCCAGTGCCTCAGACCCATGGGAGAGGCAATATTTTCCTCAGGTTAGGCTCAGAGGAATGGCAAAGGCTTCTGCTGGTCCAAGTGCGAGTGTTTACCAACAGTTGACAAGCGTGTACAAAAACCTGCAACCATAACTTCCTCTTTCAAGATGCCTGTGACCTAAGACTACTCCACCAGAGACCTGCTACTGATACTAGATAAACCCTCCTCCTTGTGCTGTTTGTGATAGACCCACTAAGTTTCATGTTGTTGCATGGTAGATGCTTTCCATCAGAGTGAGCACATCTCAGCTTATCCTAGCTTTTCTGTATGTCTGTCATTTCTTCAGTGTCTATCATTTCTTCATTCCCTCATTAGCCCAGTCAGGTTTTCAGAACCTAACTGTACAACATGCATCAATTAAGTATATTTCTTTTAGATGCATTTTTATCTGTTTATTTAGTGTGTGTGTGTGTTTGTGTGTGTGCACCCATATGTGCTTCTGTAGATGTAGATGAAAGTTAGAAGACAGATTATGAGAGTTGTTTCCTCTCCTTCTATCATATGGATCCTAGGGATGGACCTAAGATTCCAGCTTGGTTATCGGTAGGTTCCTTTGGCTGAGTCACCTTATCAACCCATCTTGTTTTATTTTCATCTAAAAAAGCCATAATTATTTTCCCATGCTATCTGTACTCAAGACAAGAGGGTGTTATTTAAAGATTTCCACATTTGTATCCATCTGTCTGCTCTCACCACGTATCAGGCTGAGTCCAGAAACAAACCCTAGAGGAGCAAGATTCCAGGCTGTCTGGCTGTATGTGATAATACAGATGACAGAACATTAGGCTTGAATTAAATTTACATACAGCAATCAGGAAGGCCAACCCCCAACTTTGACACAGGACCTTCTGCCAGGAAACTCATCCTAATTGTCCATCATACAACCTAACATGCAATTCTTTAAGCTAGATAGCTCTCCTGAACCCTTATTCCGTACTGCTCTAGATTTTCTCACTCCCACCATCCCTCAATTGAGCATCTGGTCCTATATTCTCAACCTTTTTTAAAAAAAATTATTTAATTAAAAATTTCCACCTCCTCCCCTCCTCCCATTTCCCTCCCTTTCCCCCGATCCCCCTTATCCTCCCTCTCCAGTCCAAATCTTTTGCCCTAATTATCTTCCCCTTAGGACACCCAGTATTCCAGAGCCTGAAATCTGGTCTTCCATCCTCTTAAGTAGCCTTGTCCATGCAACCATCTGAAATGAATGCATTTGGACTGAAACAAATAGGCAGCTTCTACATCAGAGAAAGGGTCTGTAATGGATGCGTCATTGCTCACTGGCCTAAGCTGTTGCAAAAAATTCTCCTTCTAGTGTTACAGTTTTTTCTACCTTGCTCCTATCCTTCATAAATCCATCCACACAGCAAGAGGTGAACATCATGAAAGTCCATTTGATGGTGTCATTTTACAGTATAAAATACTGCAACTCTGAGTTAGAGAGTTAGTGGTTAAAAGCACTCACTTCTCTTGTAGAGGAACTGAGTTCAGTTCCCAGAATCCACATGGCTGTCACTACAGTCAGTAACTAGTTCCAGGAGATATAAAGTCCTCTTTTAACCTTCAAGGGCACCACATATACCTGGCACATAGACATACACATAAGCAAAACACCCTTACACATAAAATATAGGTAAGTTTAAAAAAAAAACAAATATTCCAAGGCATTACTTTCTGAGATTCCTAGATAATCTACCTGCCACTACTCAAAACTCATGTTTATACATGCCAGCAGTTTTGAGTTAGTCTCTGCTCTCCCATGTTTGTCAGCTTTTTGTTACTGTAACATCTGGAATAGGGCTGGAGCTGTAGTTCAGTAGATAGAGTACTTGCCTAGTATGCATGAAACCCTAGATTCTGTGCTCAGCACTTTATCTACTGGACATTGTAGATGCATATCTGAAATCCCATCACTCAGGAGGAGAGAGTTTGAGGATACCTTGGGACCGCCCACCAAAACAGGTAGACAAGATGACTGAGTAGATAAAGGTGTCTGCCTCAAGCCTGACAGTCTCAGCATAGTCACCAGGACCCACATGATAGAGAGAGAGAACCCGGTCTTGAAAATTTTCCTCTGATGTCCGCATGCGCACTGTGACACTGACACAAAAGCACACAAACAAAAAATAGAATCAAAATGTGGGAAAAAGTAATAAAAAAAATCTGGGCAGTGGTGGTGCAAGCCTTTTAATTCTAGCACTTGGGAGGCAGAGGCAAGCAAATCTCTGAGTTTGAGGCCAGCATGGTCTATAGAGTGAGTTCTAAGATGACCAGGGCTACACAGAGAAACCCCATCTCAAAAAAAAGAAAAAGAAAAAGAAAAGGAAAAGGAAAAAATCTGCCTGAGATAAATCAGTTTAGGATAGGAAAGGTTTATTTTAGTTCCTGGTTTTAGAAGTTTTAGCTCATGGTTCATGACCAGTTGATGCTATTGTTTAGGGTCTGTGGTGAGGCAACAAACCATGGCAGGAAGCCAAACATGGAGAAAGGAGAAGGAAACCACTCACTGTTTCCTTCAAAGGCATGTCTCCTTCAGTGCTCTAAAACCTCCATTGGCCCCACACCAGCCTTTAAGGGACACATCCACACCACTGTGCCTTTTGTTACAAGTGTATACCTTCGTACTTTTTTATGTACTTTCCTCTTTCTATCTAAAATATTTTCCTCCTCCTTGCTCACTGGGAATCTGGCCATCCTTCAAAGTCCCGATTCAGGGACCTGGAGAGATGGCTAAGTAGTTACGAGCACTTGCTGCTTTTGCAAAGGACTCATGCATGTTTAGTTCCCAGCACCCACATCAACGGGCTCACAATAGCCTTTAATTCTAGCTCCAGGTAGATTCAATACCTTACAAGGGCACCTTCACATATGTACACATCCCCCCCACACACAATTAACTTTAAAAAAATACTAAAATGATATTTTGAAATAAAAATCCTGTTCAGAAGATAGTCCTGCAAAGACGGTAGCACCTACCCTCTCCCATATTGATTACAAAGTGGGAAAATCCCTTTACAATAGAGAGACTTAACTGATGTCACCTATCTGGATTAGCCTGTCGTCTACTGCTGCTAACAGAATACCACAGAATGAGTAGCTAGCTCATAAAGAAAAATGGCTAATTTGAGCTCGTGGTTCTAGAGGTCCAAGTTCACAGGTACAAATCTGGTGATGACCTTGCTGGCTGGTTGCCTTTCTCTTGTAAGAGATGTCTTGGTCATGGTCTCTTCATAATGATAGAACTAAGACAGTTTCCATCCTCTTACGACTTCACAATGGGAATTAGATTTCAACCAGGAAGCCTGGGGGACACATTCAAACCATATTCAAACCACAACATTCCCCTAACCAAGTAGTCAGAAATATGCCCATTGATGAGACAAATAGATACCTTATGCTCCTTGCTACAAAGTTACTGAGTACCACACATTCACATAGGACTCTTACAAAAATTATTCCCTAAATGAAGGCGTAAGTCATAAACAATGCCACACCAGTTTGGAATTATGATTAATAGGGTGGTATTTATTTAAAGGGGAAAAAACTTACAGATAACCGTCCCAGACAACAGCCCTCTGTGCAATCAGGAAGAAGTCTAGTCACCAGAAAGGGAGCAGGAAGAAAAGAGAGTGAGAAGAGAAGTAGCCACTTTTTTAAAGGGAGAGAGACCACGCCCCAATGGGCTGGTATCTCAGCGGCTATTGGCTGGAGGAGCGGAAGGATCTCCCGCAACACCTCCCCCTTTTGTTTAAGTAAGAGAGTTCTAAACCTACCACGAAATTATATACAATAAGCACAAATATCCTATTCTAACTAGTTTAGGTCTTGTATAATAAATAGCTTGGCCAAGTCATGAGAGAAAAGTAACTACATTTATATAGTCTTCAACCCCATCAAAGATCTGAGAAGGGAAATAATGTTACCTGAGTAATTAGGAAGTACAATTAAACAACTTCCAAAACATGCAACAAATCA
>NC_022026.1:60670988-60671483 GCF_000317375.1 Microtus ochrogaster | reverse complement strand
AGGTCTGGCCAGAATGTTGTATAAGATGTGCACCAATTCAGCTAACCAAGTTGGGATTGTCTTGTGCAGCTGTGTCACAACAGAAAAAGCAGGTGTCAGTACCATTATTGGGAGACTTCGAACAACTAATATGGATTATGTTAGGTGATACATACATTCAGTAATCCTAATTTCCTGAATATGGTCTCTTGCTATGGTTATGTAAGATAACATCCTTGTTCTTAGAGGATATGTAAAGAAGGGTTAAAGTGTTGCTTCAATAAACACTCTGGTTAAAAAACAACACCAAGCAAACAAATGAATATGTGTTTATATCTTTTTTTTCCTTTTATTTATTTATTAGAAATTTCTGTCTCTTCCCCGCCACCGCCTCCCATTTCCCTCCCCCTCCCCCAATCAAGTCCCCTTCCCTTGTCAGCCCAAAGAGCAATCAGGGCTCCCTGCCCTGTGGGAAGTCCAAGGACCGCCCATCTCCATCCAGGTCTAGTAAGGTGA
>NC_022026.1:60659621-60668197 GCF_000317375.1 Microtus ochrogaster | reverse complement strand
ATACAGGCTTTTGTAGTAAGATCTAATGATTCTCTGAATTTCCTCTGTGTCTGTGGTTATGTCCCTCTTTTCATTTCTGATCTTATTAATTTGCGTGTTCTCTCTCTGTCGTTTGATAAGTTTGGATAGTGGTTTGTTGATCTTGTTGATTTTCTCCAAGAACCAACTTCTTGTTTCATTGATTCTTTGAACTATTTTCTGTGTTTCATATTTTGTTGATTTCTGCCCTCAGTTTGATCATTTCCAGTCTTCTGCTCCTCCTGGGTGTGTCTGCTTCTTTTTTTTCTAAAGCTTTCAGGTGTACTGTTAAGTCCCCATGTATGCTTTCTCCGTTTTCTTTAAGTGGGCACTTAGTGCTATGAACTTTCCTCTTAGCACTGCTTTCATCGTGTCTCATAGGTTTGAGTATGTTGTCTCTTTATTTTGATTAAATTCAAGGAAGATTTTAATTTCTTTCTTAATTTCTTCCTTGACCCAGGTGTGGTTCAGTAGTTGACTGTTCAGTTTCCATGAGTTTGTCGGCTTTCTGGCAGTAGCATTGTTGTTGCCTTCTAACTTTAATCCTGTGATAAGACACAGGTGGACACTGATTTTTTTTGTAGCTGTGGAGGTTTCCTTTGTTTCCATGTATGTGGTCAATTTTTGAGAAGGTTCCATGAGCTGCAGAGAAAAAGGTATTTTCTTTTCTATTTGGGTGGAGTGTTCTATAGATGTCTGTTTAATCCATTTGCTTCATTACCTCCAATAATTCTCTTAATTCTCTATTAGGTTTCTGTCTGATTGACCTGTCCATTGCTGAGAGAGGTGTATTGAAGTCCCCTACTACTAGTGTGTGTGGTTTGATGTGAGTTCTAGTAATATTTCTTTTACATAAGTGGGTGCTTTTATATTAGGGGCATAGATATTCAGGATTGAGGCTTCATCCTGATGTATTTTTCTTGTTATGAGTATAAAGTGTCCATCTCGATCTCTTCTGATTGATTTTAGTTTGAAGTCAGTTTTGTTAGAAATTAGTATGGCCACACCTGCTTGTTTCTTAGGACCATTTGCTTGAAAAACCTTTTCCCAACCCTTTACTCTGAGTAGATGTCTGTCTTTGTGGTTGAGATGTGTTTCTTGCAAACAGCAGAATGTTTGGATCCTGTTTTCGTATCCAATCTCTTAGCCTGTGCCTTTTTATAAGTGAATTGAGACCATTAATATTAATTGATATTAATGACCAGTGGTTGTTTATTCCAGTTATTCTTATTGTTTTTGGTAGTAGAGTTTGTGTGTCTCCCTTCTTTGAGTTGTGCTGGTGAAGGGTCTCTAGATGCCTGAGTTATTGTAGGCAGTGTTGGCAATGTTGGGTTCCTTGGGTTCCGATTTTCCTTCTATTACTTTCTGTAGGGCTGGATTTGTAGCTACATATTGTTTTAATTTGTTCTTATCCTGGAATGTCTTGATTTCTCCATTGATAGTGAACAGGAGCTTGTCTGGGTATAGTAGTTTGGGTTTGCATCCATGGTCTCTTAGCTTCTGAAGTACCTCTATCCAGCACCTTCTGGCTTTCATGGTTTTCATAGAGAAGTCAGATGTAAGTCTGATCAGTTTACCTTTATAAGTTACTTGGCCTTTTTCCTTTGCAGCTCTTAATATTCTTTCTTTAACCTGTGTATTTAGTGTTGTGATTATTATATGGCGAGGGGATGTTTTTCTTTGATCCAGTCTGTTTGGTGTTCTGTATGCTTCTTGAATATTCAAAGGGATATCTTTCTTTATGTTGGGAAAGTTTTCTTCCATAATTTTGTTAAAAATATTTTCTGGGCCTTTGAGCTGTGACTCTTCTCCTCCTTCTATTCCTATTATTCTTAGGTTTGGACTTTTTATTGTGTCCCATATTTCCTGAATGTTTTGTGATGAGAATTTGTTGGCTTTGCTGTTTTCTTTGATCAGTGTGTTTATTTTCTCTATGGTGTCCTCAGAATCTGAGATTCTTTCTTCTATCTCTTGTATTCTGTTGATTATGCTTGTTTCTGTAGTCTCTGCTCGTTGACCTAGATTTTCCCTATCCAACTGGTCTTCCATTTATGTTTTCTTCCTTGCTTCCATTTCAGTTTTCAATTCTTGAACTGTTTCCATTACCTGTTTTATCGTTTTTTCTTGGTTTCCCAGGGTATCATGTACGCATTTACTCATTTCTTCAAACTTTTTGTTATACTTCTCATCCATTTCTATAAGGGCATTTTTCACATGCTGTTTAAGGGACTCTATTGCTTTCATAAAGTCAATTTTTTCCACTTCTTCTGTGTTAGGGTGTTCAAGTCTTTCTGTTGTAAGATCATTGGGTTCTCATGTTGTTTTTGAGATTATTGGGTGAATTTTTGCCTTGGCGCCTGCCCATCTCCTCCTATCGATGCTATGTAATGGGTCTTTTAAAACCGGTTCAGGTTTCCCTGCTGGCCAGGGGCTCTTCTTACAAAATGCTCTCGCTCTGTTTCCTGGCTCCTGCCGGGGGCCACGATCCCTCTCACCCCTCAGAAGGGTCTTCAGGAACAGGACCAGGCTCTTCTTTTGCCAGGGACCTCGCCAACCAAAGGCTTACCTCTTTGATTTAATTGTAGTGGGGCAATCTGCTCTCGGTGTTGTGTGCCAGTCCCTGCTGCCTGTGGCCCCCGCGCCAGTCCCCAGCATCCATCCGTGTTCCTATCTTTTGAGACAAAAAAGCAAATGTGGTGAGGGTAATAGATGAAAGGTGTTCATTGTTCTTTAAAGTTTTCTTTCCCAGTGCTGAGGATTGAACTCAGGGTCTTGAACATGCTAGGCAGGTACTCTAACCACTTATCTATATCCTCGGTATCTTTTCTTACTCTACTCTTGCAGCTCTTCTGTATGTTATTCCAAAACAAAAAACTTGGATGGAACCAACAGAAAATAATTAAAGCAAAGAAAGAGCTTTATTCAAGGTTGACGATTTTGTGAAGCCTCCCATCATATTTTTCTATACCCTTTTCTGGCAAACACTCACGTGAAACAATGAATTACCCTCTCTTTGAATGCTTCTATGATTCTTTCTCTATCAACCCAAGTCAAAGCCCAGATTGTATCAGATTTACAACATGCTAACACTATATGTAAAGTCATGTGGGTGACTTATCCATATATTCTAAACATTTGGAAGACAGAGAAGGGACTGGAAGAACTTTGGGGCTTGAGTTGCATTCTGGGTGCTTATGCTTAGTGACCCTAAATTTTTATTATATTTATTCTTATTTATTTGTTTATTTTGTTTTGAGATTAGATCTTATGTAATTCAGGCCTGCCTTGAACTCATAACGTAGACAAAGATAGTCTTGACTGGATATGTGTGTGTATGTACATGTGTTTGTGAATTAGCATGAATGTGTGTACTCTGCACACATGTACATGAAAACCAGAGGTCAACTTCCTTTGCTGTTCTTCAGGAGCCTCCCATTTTGGTTTATTTTATCTTATTTTTTTTTTAGACAAGGTCTCTCTATGTAGCCTGGAATTTGATTTCTAACTCACAGAGATATGCCTGCCTCAGAATTCCCAAGTGCTGAGATTAAATTTATATGTCATTATACCAGGCCTCAGTTTGTTTTTTGATACTATGCTGTGGAATATTCCTATATACTATGTGAAGATGTGTTACTATGATTGGTTTAATAAAGCATTACACGGCCATTAGCTAGGTAGGAAGAGGTTAGGAGTGACTTCTGGGGACAGAGCGCTCTGGAAAGAAGAAAGGAGGAGTTACCAGGCCAAACTTAGAGATCAAAGCATGTAGGAGGAGAGGTAAAAGGAGCAAGGTACATGGCAACACAAAGATGAATAGAGATGGGTTAATTTAAGTTATAAGAGCTAGTTAGAAACAAGCTTAAACTATAAAAAAAATCTTTTCTGTAACTGGTCTCATGGTCTTAGCTGGTATTTAGAACTACCTTCCTTTACTACCCATTCTGCATTTCCTCCAACCTCTGCAAGGACCTCAGGAGATTTGGGCTCTTTTCTGGGAGGAGTAACCCATAACTTCATTCCTGATGGGACTGTGCCTTTGTCATCCCGCCTGGATTCGACTATTGTAATTTCCTGCTGCAGAATATTTGTTTAATTATGCAAAGATGTGTTGCATTTATTTAATTATATAAAGATGTATTGCTGCTTTACCTTGTCTGCCTAGGGCACTTGATTCGTCTAATAAAAAGCTGAATGGCCAATAATGAGGGAGAAGGGATATAGACAAGACTTCCTGGCAGGAAGAATAAGTAGGAAGAGGAATTTAGGCTCAGGGGGAGAAAGAAACAGAGACACCAGGGAGATGCCGGGGGACAGACAGACAGACATGGATAAAGCAAAAAAGTAGGACATACTTTTAAAAAAAAGTTAAAAAAATCTGAGGCAAAACACAGATAAATAGAAACAGGTTAAACCAAGTTAAAAGAAAAAAAGCTAGTGGGACAAGCCTAAGCTAAGGCTGACCATTCATAATTAATAATAAGTCTCTGTGTCATTATTTGGGAGCTAACTGGTTAGTGGCCCAAAGAAAATTCTGACTATAGTTTTCCATTGACACTAACTTTATTATTTCCATTGTGGTGAAGTAATCCAATTTCTCCATGGTAATCTGGATCAATCACCCTTCCTAAAACTGTTATTCCTTTCTAACCCTGTTGGTTTAAGGGTTTCAGAAGTCCAGTTGGCCAGAGGAAAGTCTGAACTTCCAGTTCAATGGAATATTTATTGTGGCTCCTGGCAGGAGAACTTCCCTTCTGGAATCAAAACTTTTAGGCCAGAAGAACTGAAGGATGCAGGAACAGGAAGCAAATTTTTTTCTAGTGAGTCATTAGGAGTGATAATGAGTTGAACTATACCCTTTTTTATCCTTGATTCCTGAATCAGTAGAACCTGGATATGTGAGAAATCATACTATATATTGGACACAATATATATATATATATATATTCAAAGCACATCTGCCTTCTGAAGAACCCTGCCCCAGCCCTCCAAGCTGCTGCCACCTAAATGGTTCAGTAAATGTGCCTTCAAAAGGCTATTCCATCTATTAGGTCAACTGCTTCAGGATGGTAAAGAGCATGGTAAGACAAGTGAAATTCATGATTATGGGTCCACTGTCACACTTCTCTGCTGTGAAGTGAGTTCCCTGCTGAAAAGCAATACTGTATGGAATATCATGATGGTGGATAACATAAACCCATGGATGGTGGGTATGGCAGAAGCATTGCATGCAGGAAAGGTAAATCCATAGCCAGAATAAGTTTCTACTCTAGTAAGGACAATGTATTGTCTTCTCCATGGAGGAAGTGGTCCGATGTAGTAAACCTGATATCAGGTTACTAGTTGGTCTCCCCAGGGAGAGGTGCCATATCTGGGTTTCAGTGGTAGTCTCGGCTATTGGCAGATCTGACACTCAGAAGCAGCTATAGCCAGGTCAGCCTTGGTGAGTAGAAGTCCATATTGCTGAGCCATTCATAACGCTCATCTCTGCCACCATGCACACTTTGTTCATGGGCCCATTGGGCAATGACAGGAATAGCTGAGGAAAGAGACTGACTGTTCATAGAAATGGTCTATCCAATCTACTTGATTCTCAAACTCTTCAGCTGAAGTCACCTTTTGACAACAATTTACACGGGACACAAGTATCTTCACATCTTCTACCTATTTGGAGAGATCTAACCACATACTTCTTCCCCTTAAGTCTTTCTCTGCAATTTTCCAATCATGCTTTTTCCAAGTCTCTAACCATCCAGCCAATCCATTGGCTACAGCCCAAGAATCAGTGAACTATAGAAAATCTGGCTATTTTCTTTCAGTCAAAATGTACTGCCTGAAGTTCTGCCCACTGTAAAGTTTTCCCTTTGCCAGTATCTTTCAGGGTTGTCCCAGAAAGAGGATGCACTTCTGGGTAGTGCCTGCATCAAGTGCAGGACCATCAGTAAATCGGGCCTTACTTTTCTCGTCCTCAGTCAACAAATCAAAGGGCACACCCCATGAGGCTATAGGTGCATGTTTGACAGCAGATGGCATTGTAACAGGAGTAGAAATCATAAGCATTTGAGCAACTTTTCCATGTAGCTTGCTAGTGCCTTCAGGACCTGCTCAGGCCTGATCTCGTATATACCACTTCCATTTGATAATGGATGGCTGCACGTCCTACTTTGTGACTTCTTGGTCAGATAACACCTATTGCATGATGGGCAGTTCAGGTCACATGGTAACTTGGTGGCCCGTTGTCAAATGTTTAGTTTCCCCTAAGGCACAATAGCAGGCCAAGAGCTGTCTCTCAAAGGGATAATAGTTGCCTGCAGATGATGGTGGGGCCTTGCTCCAAAATCCCAATGATCTCTTTTCCAACAAAGCCACAACTACTCCAACAAGGTCACATCTCCCTATAAGCCTATGGAGGCCATTTTAATTTAAACCACCACATTCTTCTATCTCTATTTTCTATCTCACTGTAGGAATGCTGGGATTACAGCTTTACTCCCAATGACATAACTGTTTACATGGTTCCAGGTATCTAACTCAGATCTTCAGGTTTGTATGGCAATCAGTTTTACCCTCCCCCCACACCCACTTAGCTTCTTAACATCTGAGAGTGGAAGCATACAGGGGTTCTTAAACATTTTCTTCACTAAGTATCTGAAGGTGACTGATATAGAAGATGTCAATTCCTCATCCACCCAAGCAATGCCCCATAGTAGAAGTTTGAGATAGTCGTCCCTTGGACTAAGAGCATTACAGAATATTGGCTGAAAGAATATAACAGTTTGTTTACTATTGGTAATGAGTGCCTTTGAAAACAGTTCTGAATTTATATTGGTCAATTATGCTACATTTACAAGTTTAAGTAATGCATAATTTTGAAATCACTGGAGTCTAATGCTATATCAGGTCTTCCTATTACTATATAAAATACACTGTATCTCGAAATAAGCCTTTTTATTTTATTCTTGTTTTGTTTGTTTATTTTTGGAATTGGGGATGGAATCCAGGGCATTCTGCATGATAAACATGTATTCTACCACATATATATCTTGCCCTGGACTAACTCTTTTTAAATAACTTTAGTGAAATTGAGATATCCCAAAAAGTAGTTCTCATATACATTTGGCATTTGTATTATATTTTTTATTTTTATGGAAACTAATAATTTAAGTAATATAAAATTTTCATTACCACATCTGAGAAAAGGAAGTCTGTGTTGCAGCCTGAGGTTATCGTTTCCTTGTATGAGGAGGATACTAGCTGTTTCATCGTTTTTAGTAATGATAGGCCAGTGAGATGGCTCAGTGGGTAAAGGCACTAGCAGTACAAGCTTGGTGGCCTAAGTTTGATCCCCTGCTCTCAAACGTGTCCCCTGATTTCCACATGCCCTTACACATACACACTAATAATAAATACTTTTTAATGATGATGAAATAAAAATGAAGACTATGTGTCTCTGGCTTGTCACTGAAGCAATGCCTTAGTTTTAAGATACTCTTTACAATTCAGTCAACTACAAGATAATTACAGCTGGAAATACAAGTCTCAGGTAGCATTTTAAAAATAAAATTTTGATCCAAATGTAATGTGACATTAACTTGTTTCAGAATGTTTTAATATTATTGACAATATATCTTGGTGATAATAAAAAATGACTATAGTTTACAAAGCACATGGGTATCCTTTTGAAGAAAGCAGATGAAATTATTTGAGCTAATGTTTCAGGGAATAAAAAGAATCCAGAGATAAATCAACTGGTATATATGTATAAATGAAAAGTGACACTCCTGAATTAATCACAACTGACCACTAGAAATATGTTAGCCATGCTTCCTTACAACCAGCTCCAATGTATTTGTAAACAGGAACAAAATTCTGTGGTTACAACTGACAAAGAAGCGCCATGACAGCTCCACCAATCACAGTCAAGCCCTATTCTTGCTGCAATCTTATAGTGATTAGCACATCACATGCACAAAAGGCCGTTGCAACTTCAAATATGAGACTACTACTTTGTGTGGAAAGTATAAACTCTGTTCTTGAACATTAATGAAACAGAAGCATTCAAAGGCATTATGTTCAGAGTGGTAGAATAACTAAAGCATAAATCAGATATGTTGTATTAGAACATTTTAAAAGGCAAAAAAAAACAAAGTAATTGTTTTCTCTTTTTAAAAACAACTAAAGCTGGTGATGTATCTCAGGTGAGTGTTTGTTTTGCATTTGTGAATCTCTGGTTTCAATCCCTAGAACTGTATAAATAGATGCAAGCCTATAATCTTAGTCCTCAGAAGGTAAAGACAGAAGAACAAAAGTTCAAGAACATCTGGCTACATAACGAGTTCAAGATCACCTTGGAGTACCTGAGACTCTGTCTCAAAAAATAAATAAACTATACACTATGAAGAAAGGAATTGGAAAATGGACATGGTCATGCAGGCAGGCCTGGACTCCCAAACCCTAGGAAAGCTGGGGACAGCCTGGGCTAATGTTAAGATCTTGTCTCAAATACAAACAACTATAAAAAGAAGGAAGGAAGAAAGGAAGGAAGGAGGGAGGGGAGG
>NC_022026.1:60651324-60659521 GCF_000317375.1 Microtus ochrogaster | reverse complement strand
AGAGAGGGAAATAGTGAAGAAGGGAGGGAGGGAGGGAGAGGAGGGAGGGAGGGAGGGAGGGAGGGAGGGAGGAAGGAAGGGGAAGAAGGAAAAAGAAAAGAGAGGGGAAAGAGAAAATGAGAAGAGAGAGAGAGAGAGAGAGAAAGAGAGAGAGAGAGAGAAGTGAAAGTGGACTGTGACCACCTAGCTGGGGGGCAGCCAGTTACCTTTGCCCTAGAAACCTGAGGCTTATGTCTTTGTGATGTCTGGGCATTGGAGAAGAGTCACAGATTGGTCACCATTGTGACACGTAGGTAGTAGAGGAGGAGACAGAGGTACTGACCAAGTGCTTGGACTTCTCTCCTCCATACGTTTACCTAAGATTTTAGCAAAGCAGATGCTTTCCTAAAGCTGCAGAGGCTGGTGCCCTGGAACCTAGTACAGAGAGACAGCTGACCCAACACCACGATGACTACACCATTTTGTCTCCTTCCACATCCAACTATCCAACCCGACAGCATTTATGGTCTCTCGCAAATAACTAACAGCCTTTTTCTCAGTAATGCTATGGCCGCTAACGACAAACTCACCGTGTCCAACAACCGCATCACCACGATTATCAATACTTCGTCAGAAGTAGTGAACACATTCTTTGATGACATTCAGTATGTGCAAGTGCCGGTGAGTGATGCTCCCAATTCCTACCTTTATGACTTTTTGGACCCCATAGCTGATCGTATCCATGGTGTGGATATAAGGAATGGCCGCACGCTGCTGCATTGCTCTGCAGGAGTGAGTCGCTCAGCAGTGTTCTGCCTTGCCTATCTCATGAAATACCACACCATGACCCTGCTGGATGCGCACACATGGACCAAGACCTGCCGCCCCACCATCCGTCCCAACAATGGCTTTTGGGAGCAACTTATTCATTACGAGTTCAAGCTATTTAGCAGGAATACTGTCTACATGATCAACTCTCCGGTGGGTCTGATCCCTAACATCTATGAAAAGGCGGTCCACTTAATGGAGCCAATGTGAGCCACCCACTTCTCCCCTAACATCTGCATTGGCTCCTACATCAAGACAAAGGAATGATCTTGGACTTTGGGTTGGTTACAAAAAAAAAAAAAAGAGAGAGAGAGAGAGAAAGCGAGCCAGAAAGAGACCTTGTGGATGTGGGCAAAGGGGAGAGAAGGGATTGGAAATTTTAATTGTCATATATTCAATAAAATTGAATCGTAAGATGATGAAATGTTTCTAATATTTCTAAGTCTTATCTTCAAAGAACAAAATTCAGTAAATGTAAGATGGTGAAATGTTCCTTACCTCTTAAGGGACAGGTCAGGTGACTGGGACCTGGCAGAAAGCAGGAGCATGACAGAGGTCATGGGGTAGGGAACGATGTGGATATAGGAGTGAGATACAGAAATAGGGATTGGAGGAAGGTGTGTCTGGGAGGCTGGAGATGTTAGGATTCGGGAAGTGAAAATGAGGGGTGACATGTGTGAGGTAAGAATATGGGAGAGAGAGAGAAGAGGGTTGGGATTTTGAGGTAGGGGTATGCTGAGGTGGGGGAGAATGGGGTGGGAGGGTTGTGGTTGTGAAATATAGTTAGAGCAGGTGGGAATGACTGGAATAGGAGGATGTGGGGAAGTAAAGAAAGTGAGGGAAGAGAAGTTTAGGGCTATGAGGTAGGAGTACGTGGAAGTTATAGAATGTGGGGGAGGAGAAGGTTGGGTTATGTAGATTATGTGTGGAGGTGAAAAGTTCTGGGGAGGAGAGAGTTGGATTATGAGCTAGGAATATGTGGAGGTTGAAGGTGGGGTGAAGGGTGGGTGAGATGAGGATTGAGGAGTAGGGAAGTAGATGACAGTGGACTGGGTATGTGAGGTAGGAATATGTGGAGGTGGAAGGTGGGGTGAAGGGAGTGGGTGTGAGATGAGGATTGAGGAGTAGGGAAGTAGATGACAGTGGACTGGGTATGTGAGGTAGGAATATGTGGAGGTGGAAGGTGGGGTGAAGGGAGTGGGTGTGAGTGAGGATTGAGGAGTAGGGAAGTAGGAGATGACAGTGGACTAGAGGTGTGAGGTAGGAGTGTGGAAGAATGGGGCCAGCAGAGCAGGTGCTGCTCAGCTTAAACAGACTTGCCAGTAGCACCATGTACATACAGAAGACTTGGAATCCTGAGCCCTGCCTGGGTTGACTACCCTGCAAGTAAATATTCTTCTCAGTCTGACTCCAAGTCAGAGCCTTTGACATCATGACATCTCAGGTAAGATCCTACTGAAAAATGGCTTCTAAGCCATCAGGCTCTGGGAGACCTCTGGGAGTCTCAGGCCATGCCTGTCTGGCCTTTGACTCCAGTAATCCAACTCTTATTTTGTAGATTGGACTTATGCATTTGTTGAAGAAATCATTCTACTCTATACAGTTTGGGGTTTTTTTTTTTTTTTGGTTGGTTTGTTTTGTTTTTGAGTAATGTACTAGACATCAGAGCCTCAACAGGTCCTTAGGGATCCCCCTCAGCAACCTCCCAAAGGGACATTAGTTTCTTTTCAGATTATGTGCTGAGAATAAGCTGACTGGGCCTCAGGTTCCTCTCATGGGCCTTGACTTGTTTGTGTCTTAGTTAGGATTTCTACTGATGCGAAAAAACACCATGAGCAAAGAGCAAGGTGAACAGGAAAGGGTTTATTAGGCTTAAATTTCCACACTGTAGTCCAGCACTGAAGGAAGCCAGGACAGGAACTCAAACAGGGCAGGAATAGAGTTGTTTGCTGACTTGCTCCCCATGTCTTGTTCAACCTGCTTTCTTATAGAATCCAGGAATGGCACCACCCATCATGGGTTGGGCCCTCCCCTGTAAATCAGTAATTAAGAAAATGCTCTTCAAGCTGATCCACAACTCAATCTTACGGAGGCATTTTCTCAATTGAGGATCCCTCCTCTCAGATGACTATAGTCTGTGTCAAGTTGACATAAATCTAGCCAGCACAACTTGAAAGGCTGGAGTTGAGGGCCATGTCTCAGTCCTATCAACTACTGACACTTCCTTCTATTGTCTTTTAGGGGTCTCTCTGAGCCTCAGTTTTCTTTCAAAGCAACCACAGACCTTCTGTCATAGAGTCCTTCAAAAGACAAAACAACCCAGCACCTGCTAGGTTTCAACTGAGAGTAAAGACCAGTGAGCATGCTCCTCATAGCCTGTCTCCAACTCTGCAGCTCTTTTTTGTTTACAGAATACTCTTTCCCCACACACACACACAAAATCATACAGTGTGTAAAAACTGGTTTAAGGTGTTGTCAGACATGACCAAAGAAGGAACCTAGATTTAAAACCTTTCTAGAGGTTTCATTGTATTAAATGCACCTCCCCCAAATCCACCCATGCCTAGTTTAGAATTTTAAACTAGTCTTGCTAGTTACTGGATCTGGGTGAAGCACTTAGCAAAGGTATGCATGAACGAGTCCCACAAATGGGCCCTAAAATCCAAAATTGTTACAATATTCTAGTTATGTGGGGCTCTGATCCAGGTCCAGTCATTGTGCTTCAGAAGATTTTAGACAGACACAGAAAGAGACAGATTAGGACTGTTCAGGTTGAATCTGATGTGGGAATCCCCTCTGTAAGCTGTGATTACCATTGGTTAATAAAGAAAACTGGCTTGGCCTGATAGGGTAGAACAGAGCTAGGCAGGAAAACTAAACTGAATATTGGGGAAAAGAAGGAGGAGTCAGAGAGAAGCCTTGTAGTCCCGCCAAAGACAGACACCGAAACTTTACCTGGCAAGCCATTGCCACATGGCAATACACAGATCAATGGAGATGGGTTAAATTAATATGTAAGAGTTAGCCAGTAAGAAGCTAGAGTTAATGGGTCAAGCAGTGATTTAATTAATACAGTTTCTGTGTGGTTATTTTGGGGCTGAGCAACTGGGAACTAACTAGCAGCTAAAATGAACAAGGGGTCTCCTCCAATATGAATCCAACCTGTGGGTCTAGAGACCAAAGAAATTTAAAAGCTCCTTCTGTCCAGACCGGCTCTCACCCTGATTCCTACCC
The DNA here is from genome assembly GCF_000317375.1 of Microtus ochrogaster. Lineage (NCBI taxonomy): Eukaryota > Metazoa > Chordata > Mammalia > Rodentia > Cricetidae > Microtus > Microtus ochrogaster. Next base: position 60,655,480 of record NC_022026.1, on the reverse strand, counting down.
CCACAAAGGAAATACATGGTGGGAGGATTCATCAAATGAAAATCACTATTTTACACAGATTGTTTCTCTTTGTGAACAGAAAACAAAAACAAAAACAGGTTCACAGAACACAAGGGCTGATGTGGCAGAATCCCCATCAAATAACCTTTCCAGAAAAAAGCAAATCAAGATGGGATTCCTTTGCATGTATTGTTGAAAAGGAAATGATTTGAGTGTAAGTGTGTGTGCTTGTTTTGGGACTCTTTTATTATGTATGTATGTATGTATGTATGTATGTATTTATTAAAGATTTCTATCTCTTCCCCGCCACCGCCTCCCATTTCCCTCCCCCTCCCCCAATCAAGTCCCCTTCCCTTGTCAGCCCAAAGAGCAATCAGGGTTCCCTGCCCTGTGGGAAGTCCAAGGACCGCCCATCTCCATCCAGGTCTAGTAAGGTGAGCATCCAAACTGCCTAGGCTCCCACAAAGCCAGTACGAGCAGTAGGATCAAAAACCCATTGCCAGTGTTCTTGAGTTCTCAGTAGTCCTTGTTGTCTGCTATGTTCAGCAAGTCCGGTTTTATCCCAGGCTTTTTCAGACCCAGGCCAGCTGGCCTTGGTGAGTTCCTGATAGAGCATCCCCACTGTCTCAGTGTGTGGGTGTACCCCTCGCGGTCCTGAGTTCCTTGCTCATGCTCTCTCTCCTTCTGCTCCTGATTTGGACCTTGAGATTTCTGTCCGGTGCTCCAATGTGGGTCTCTGTCTCTGTCTCCTTTCATCACCTGATGAAGGTTAATATTCAGGAGGATGCTAATATGTTTTTCTTTGGCTTCTCCTTCTTATTTAGCTTCTCTAGAATCACTAATTATAGGCTCACTGTCCTTTATTTATGGCTAGAAACCAAATATGAGTGAGTACATCCCATGTTCCTCTTTTTGGGTCTGGCTTACCTCACTCAGGATAGTGTTTTTTATTTCCATCCATTTGCATGAAAAATTCAAGATGCCATTGTTTTTTACTGCTGAGTAGTACTCTAATATGTATATATTCCATACTTTCTTCATCCATTCTTCCATTGAAGGGCATCTAGGTTGCTTCCAGGTTCTAGCTATTATAAATAATGCTATGAACATAGTTGAGCATATACTTTTGTTGTATGATAGGACATCTCTTGGGTATATTCCCAAGAGTAGTATTGCTGGGTCCATGGGGTAGGTTGATCCCGAATTTCCTGAGAAACCACCACACTGCTTTCCTAAGTGGTTGTACAAGTTTGCATTCCCCCAGCAATGGATGAGTGTACCCCTTTCTCCACAACCTCTCCAGCAAAGGCTATCATTGGTGTTTTTTATTTTAGCCATTCTGACAGGTGTAAGATGGTATCTTAAAGTTGTCTTGATTTTCATTTTGTTTTGGGACTCTTTAATAGCCCATGAAATGAACTCTTTGGGAACATACTGTGCTAGGATTTGTAATACATGCATAGATCTAGATAAAACGACTACTGTAACCAAGCTAACAAGAACTCCATGCCTCAAAAACTTCCATCGTTCTGCCCTGTAGTCAACAGAACCTAACCTCTGGCAACTGCTGATCTGTTTTCCTTCCATGCAGATTTGCTTTGAATTAAATGTCACATAAAATGAAACCACAAAAATGTGGTCTCTCAAGAGTAACTTCTTTCATTCAGCACAAGGTCTCTAAGATTTTCTCATGTTGTGTTCCATAGTGTGGATGCATTACAATTGATTCTATATCAAGCTATGAGGATATCAGGATTCTATGTCAGGATATTCTATACAAAGATATGAGGCTTTATACTATAATCATGGAAAATGCAACAAGAAAATTTTAAAAGGTGTGCCTTAAGCAACAGTAATTTATTTTCTGAAGGTGAACAGTCATAAATCAGGATGTTAGCAGGGATATACTCCCTGTGAAACCTGTATGGGAGAGTCTTTCCTTGTCTGTTCCTGGCTAATGATGATCTTGGCACACATTCCTTTGTTTAATTCTTCATTTCAATTTCTGCTTTGTCACATGCTATCTTTCTTATGTCGTTACATCCATCTTTCTTCTGTGTATATCTGTGTTCAAGTTTTTTCTCTTCTTATTAAGATGCCAATCACAGCCTTCCCTCTTCGGGCACATAACTTCACCCAGCTCAGCCTGTTTGGGTGCTGGGGACGAATCCTGAGGGCAACTGGGAGGGCTGGAGTTCCTTTGTTTCAATAGCCTGCCTGCAGCAAGCAAAGTAGGCACTTTGTCAACAAACTACCCAACCAGCACGGAGATCTCATCTCAGCACCAGGAGAGCCAGCATTGAGGTGAGTTTCTGACCCATGGCAGCAGCCCAGGACAGGGAACACGGAACTCAGACGTTCTTCATCCCCCCTATACTTCCTGGGCTTCCTACAGGGCCTATACTCCCCGCATACTGCCTCTCTCTTCCTATCCCACCCAGCTTGCATCCAGAACCCTCCCCTCTTCTGCCTCCCTTCCCTCTTCAGGCATATAACTTCACCCAGCTCAGCCTGTCTGGGCTCTGGGGCCGAATCCTGAGGGCAACAGGGCAGGGGGGAGTTGCTTTGTTTCAACAGCCTGCCTACAGCAAGCAAGGTAGGTGCTTTGTCTACAAGCTAACCAACCAGCACAGAGATCTGATCTTGGCAACAGTAGAGACATCACTGGAGCACCAGGAGAACCATCACTGGGGAGTGCCATCACTGGGAAGGTACATCAGTAGGCAAGGACACCTGATCCTGTAAAAGAAGATCCATAGGGGAGCATTCAGAGGAAGAGATGGGCAGGCACCAATGCAAGAATTCACCCAACAATCTGAAAAACAACATGAAACCACCAGAACCAAGCGACCTCACAACAGGAGGACATGAACACTTTAATCAAGAAGAAGTAGAAAAAATTGACTTTATGAAAGGGATTGATGCCCTTAAACAGCTTGTAAAAAATGCCCTTATAGAAATGGATGAGAAGTATAACAGAAATTTTGAAGAATTGAATAAATCAGTGAATGATACCCTAGGAAACCAGGGGAAAACAATCAAACAGATAATGGAAACAGTTCAAGACTTGAAAACTGAAATGGAGGCAAAGAAGAAAACACAGAGGGCTGACTGGACATGGAAAATCTAGGTAAATGAATAGACCTTAGAGAAACAAGCATAACCAACAGAATACAAGAGATAGAAGAAAGAATCTCAGATTCTGAAGATACTATAGAGAAAATAAACACACTGATCAAAGAAAACAGCAAGTCCAACAAACTCTCATCACAAAACATTCAGGAAATATGGGACACAATAAAAAGACCAAACCTAAGAATAATAGGAGTAGAAGAAGGAGAAGAAGTGCATCTCAATGGTCCAGAAAATATATTTAATAAAATTATAGAAGAAAGCTTTCCTAACCTAAAGAAAGATATACCTATGAAGGTTCATGAAGCATACAGAACACCGAATAGGCTGGATCAAAAAAAAAATCCCCTCGCCATATAATTATCAAAACACAAAAGCATACAGAATCAAGAAAGAATATTAAGAGCTGCAAAGGAAAAAGGTCGAGTTACTTATAAAGGGAAACCTATCAGACTTACACCTGACTTCTCTATGGAAACCATAAAAGCCAGAAGGTTCTGGATAGAAGTACTGCAGACACTAAGAGACCATGAATGGAAGCCCAGACTACTATACCCAGCCAAGCTTTCGCTCACTATAAATGGAGAAAACAAAATTTTCCAGGATAAAATAAATTTAAACAATTTGTAGCCACAAATCCAGCCTTACAGAAAGTAACAGAAGGAAAATCATTAACCAAGGAGTCCAACAGTGACCACAATAACTCAGACATCTAGAGACCCTTTACCAATGCAACTCAAAAAAGGGAAACACACAAAATCTACTACTAAAAAAGTGACCAGAGTTAACAACCACTGGTCATTAATATCACTTAATGTCAATGAACTCAACTTACCTATAAAAAGGCATAGGCTAAGAGATTGGATACAAAAACAGGATCTAACATGTTGCTGTTTACAAGAAACACACCTCAACCACAAAGACAGACATTTACTCAGAGTAAAGGGCTGGGAAAAGGCTTATCAAGCAAATGGACCTAAGAAACAAGCAGGTGTGGCCATACTAATTTCTAACAAAGTTGACT
>NC_022026.1:60625302-60647634 GCF_000317375.1 Microtus ochrogaster | reverse complement strand
TTTTAAACACTGCCTGACCCATTAGTTCCAGCCTCTTATTGGCTAGCTCTTACATATTGATCTAACCCATTTCTATTATTCTATGTAGCCCACAATCCGGCTTACCAGGAATGATCTTTACCTGCATCTGCCTGGGGTGGGGGAACCATGGCGACTCACTGACTCAGCTTCTTTCTCCCAGCCTTCTGCTCTGTTTCCTCCACCCACCTAAGAATTGGCCTATCAAGGGGCCTAGGCAGTTTCTTTATTCCTTAACCAATGAAATCAACAGATTGATATATGACACTCCCACATCAGAGGGGGAGGGAAATGGGAGCCTGGGAGGAGGCGGAAATTTTTTTTCAATAAAAAAAAGATGCCAATCACAGCCAGGCAGTGGTGGTACACATCTTTAATCCCCAGAGTTTGGGAGGCAGAGGCAGGAAAATCTCAGAGTTTGAGGCCAGCCTAGTGTATATAGTGAGTTCAAGGACAGCCAGTGTTACATACAGAGAAACTCTGAAAAAAAAAAAAACTCTGCCTTGAAAAACAAAACAACAACAACAACAACAAAAGATGTTAATCATATTAGAGGGCCAACTGAAACTATAATATAACCCCTTCTGGTTAGGGATATAACCAGTGTTAGAGTATTTGCCTAGTGTTTGAGAGACTCTGAGTTTGATCTCTAGCATGAGGTGGGGGAACATTCTGAAAACTACATCTATAATGATCTTATTTTAAAATAATATCTCATTCTAAGGTTCTAGGGGTTGTGACTTGTACATATTTGCTTATAGAGGCATAATTATACTCAAAGCACTACGTAAGAAGAAGGAAGAGGAAGGTGAGTATAAAAATTATAGAAGTAGACTACACAAATAATAGTAACACAAAAATAACCAGTATTCATTAGGAAAGTATTCCATGACCAATCACAGTATTAGATATTTTAGAAACAGGAAATCTAATCTTTACAAGAACCATTAAAGATAGCTAATGTCCACAATGTTTTTTAACATGGTTAAGTAATTTGCCTAAGGCAGCACACAGGCCAGAAATGAAGAGGTGAAATTAACTAGCTCTATTTTCCCACATTTCTTCTGAAACAAAAGCAAATGGATTGAAGAAGAAGAAAACAAAAATGAGAGTGGACCTTAATATGTAGCTAAGGATAACCTTCAACTTCTGATTTTTGTGCCTCTATTTCTTGAGTGTTCGGGTTTACAGGCCTCCATTGCCATGACCAGTTTTGTTGGTGTTTGTTTGTTTGTTTGTTTGTTTGGAAAAGAAAAATAGAAAAATTTCGAGTCATGAATTTACTTCTGAATTGTTTGATTGCCAACCACCAGGGAATTTATATTGCATCTGTCCTCACTTCAGAGTTAGACTATTTAGGCCATATCTTTGAGAAGGCCCAGTGTGTAAAGATGCTTGCTGCCAAGCCTGATTACCTGAGTTTAATCCCATGGGAGAAGGAAAGAAACAATTAGTTTCCCCAACTTGTCTTTTGACCTGAGTACCATGTACTCACATAAATAACTGTAGGTTTTGCAGGTCTAGTGAACTACACTTTTAGCAAGCATCTCAGATGACTTTGATGAAAGCTGAGAAACATCAACCAAGCAATAGTTAATATAGATATTCCATATCTTCTCATCTTGGTTCCTTGGAGAATCATTTAATCACACATTTAGGCATTTGTGTGGTAATCTTTCTTCTTGGTTGTAATAAATATAGAGGAGAAAGGACATTGAATTTTGTCAAATATGTTTCATATATTTTAAGTGTAATTTATTTATGATGCTTATTTGTGATTCTAAAGATTTTTTTGTTTTGTTTTGTTTTGTTTTTTGAGACAGGGTTTCTCTGTAGCTTTGGAGCCTGTCCTTGAACTAGCTCTTGTAGACCAGGCTGACCTTGAACTCACAGAGATCTGCCTGCCTCTGCTGGGATTAAAGGCATGCACCACCTCTGCCCAGCTGAAGTTTCAATTTTTATGTAGTTAAATCTGTGTCTTTTAAAAAATATTCATACAATTCACCCTGGTCATTCCTCCAAGGTCCCCCTCCAACTCTTGTGCCCCACTACACACAAAAGAAACCCATCAAGTCCAGTGTGTGTTGCCCATATACTCATTGAAGCATGGTCAAACTCCCAGGGCCCAGCCCCTTAAAGAAAACTGAGTACTTTCCCACCTCCCCACCAAAAGCCATCAACTATGAAGAGCTACACTTCAGCATCTCTACCAGTTTTGAAAGACTCTTCAATAGCTTCCCAACTGTTTCTTTTTGGCAGGGGAGAGGTTGTCACAAAAGCCTTCAATGTCTCACATTCTCAGTTATGAGTCTGAGTCTTTAATAGCACTGCAGAAGAAGCTTCCCTGCCCATAGCAACTGCCCACAGTTCAGATCACAGATATCAACATGGTCTCCAAAGGCAGCATGGATCACAGAAAACAACATGGCCTCCAGAGGCAGCACAGACCATGGAAGTCTTTCTAGGAGACTGAGTCCAGAAAATTAACCATTCTTCATCTTGAATATCTAGTTGCTCAGAGTCAGGGTGATCATGTGGTTGTTCAGTGTGTCGGAGGATAGGACCTGAGCGAACTCCAGGTTGCTGCACATGACCCTGCCTCAACTCCTGCGTCTTGCCAGTACCTCTAGCCTGTGCTCTCCTCCCCCAAGCAAGACAAGTAAAGCAAGTGGCAGCAGCAGCAGCAGCAGTGAATCCACACACTGGTCTAGTGGCTACAGGGATAAGAAGGGTCTGGTGGTGGTCCTAGCCTCCTGACCACCTGAGAACGGGCTCTACTCAGCATCCAATTCATGAAACCACTTTTACAAACATCTTCCTATAAGACCTGACTTTTTTTGGTTGTTCTGGAAATATTTCTTACTCTGTAGGCTCATCTTTGACTGCTGTGTCTCCAAGCAGCCTCTGTAGGTCTCTTCAGGCTCCTCGGAGCAGCCATGAGGCTGTGTACACTCTTCAAGCAAACTTCCTGATCCTCTGGCTCTTACAATCTTTCTGCCCCCTCTTCTTCCAGCTGGGTAGGACTATTAATTGTTTTTTTCTTGGTACTATGGAAGCTTGTCCTCAGGGAGGAAGCTTTTGGGTCAGATCCAGCTCCAATCCTCTGAGTCCTGTGTCCAAAGTGCATAGTGTCTTTAGCAACAGGGACTTAACTTCAAGTTCTCGGAGACATTCAAGAACAACAGCAACAGCCTATATTGTTCCAGAGTCTCTTGGACTCCCTTGGCCAACAGCTCTGAAGAAGGTTTCCCATAAGTTTTTTTTTTTGTTTTTTTTGTTTTTGTTTTTTGGTTTTTTTCGAGACAGGGTTTCTCTGTGGCTTTGGAGCCTGTCCTGGAACTAGCTCTGTAGACCAGGCTGGTCTCGAACTCACAGAGATCCGCCTGCCTCTGCCTCCCAAGTGCTGGGATTAAAGGCGTGCGCCACCATCGCCCGGCTCCCATAAGTTTTGTTGTTGTTAAATAATCTATGCCTCTTGGAGGAAGTATTATCACTCCATATGTTGTGTCTTCATTTAAATATGTCTCTACATGCGTATGTGTACATAAATTTATATGTAATTTTAGATAAATACAAATAATATGATTCTTTATGGCTTTTTCAAACATCCTTGTTATTTGTACCCCTTCCTCCTTTTCCTTTTGCATTAATGCTTCTAATGATACTTCTAATGACTACTTCCCATTGTATGCTGCCGTCACCAGAAGCCCAAACAAATACAACCTCCTGATTCTAGACAGTGAGCTAAATAAATCATTTTTTAGTTATATCTTATCTCAGGTATCTTGTTGTAGTAATACAGCTAATGCTTACTAATACATCTGATGAATGTCTAATACTTTTTCTTAATATACTTTTAAAGTTGCTTTTATTTATTTAGTGGGGATGGGGTGAAGGATGTGCCAGGGGGCATGTGAGGAGGTCAGCAAACAACTTTTGAGAGTTGCTTCTCTCCTTCTACGATATGGGTCCTGGAGATCAAATTCGGGGAAACATCTTTCTCAGTTGAACCATCTCATCCTTGGACTTTATATATTTTGATGGTATGATAGTATTGAATTTCAAGACTGTTAAGATTTAAGTGGTGGAAGTACCTTGGTGGGTTGGAGCAAAGAATGGCACAAAGTCACACCTGATGCAACAGATCTCATGAAAGAGGTTTATTGGGGGAAAAGGATGCAGAGGCTGTCTATGAATGAGGGTGGAAGGGAAAGAGAGTGGGGAGAGAGGCACTGGCTTTTTATAAGGGGATATAGTGTATGCACAAAGGAGGATACACAACTTGTGGTGACAGTGGAAATGTGTCTCATCTTGGTGGCTGATGATGATGTGTCCTGCTGTCACTAGGTTACTGAAGGTGAGCTTAGGGGTGAGATTTTCAAAAAAAAAACCAATAAGAATATTTATTATTTGGTATACCAAATAATACCAGATTCTTATCTGGTAAATGCTTTTTGCGTGATCACTTAAAATTACTAACTTATTTTCCCCCTTTTGGGCTCTGCATTTGGCTATTATCTTTGTTTTTTAGTTTGTAGTGTGTTATGTAATTTTATTGCTATGCCTCTTATAACTATGCTATATTTAAATTTCTTTAGCTCAGCTAAGTCTTTAAATAGAAGATACGCTTGTTGTTAGTTATGTAGCTTATTAACGTTTCTCTATTTTCTTTCTTTTCAGTTTTTTTTCTTAAGCATTTCATTCTTCTAGTTGAGAGCATCTACCCAGGGAAAGGTGTAACGAGCTGCGTGGAATCACAACTGATGGAGATGTATAATCAACTCCTATGGCTAAAGTCTGACTTATGCCTGATCACTCAATGATCATCAGCTGCTTGCATATGTGTGGGCCTATGGGCAGTACCCGCCTGGCAATCCGGGATTGGCAGCCCATGCCTACTTAAGGGCTGGGAGAGAGAGAGAGAAAAAGGAAAGAGGTCAAAGAGAGAGAGGAAAAAAGGAGAGAGGAGAGAGGTCAACAGAGAGAGAGGGGAAGGAAGGAAGAGAGAGAGAAGTGTAAAAAGTCCTGGAATAAACTGCAGTGAGAAGAGCGCCAGTGGTCGCGTCATTCTTTGCTGGACGAGGTGGGGCATGACAGAAAGGGAATATTTTGTGCTTCATGTACTTTTCTACTTTCTGAATTTATATAGTAAATCTATTACTTGGGTAAGAACTCTCTGGTTTTATGTTTATTTGTTCTTTAGTTTTAGTTTTCTCTTCTGGTGCTCAGCTAGCTTTCTCCTTTGGTACCACCCACAGTTAAAAGAACACAGAGCTAGTTCCAGGACAGGCTCCAAAACCACAGAGAAACCCTGTCTCGAAAAACCAAAAAAAAAAAAAAAAGAAGAAGTCTTCCTTCCTGGGTTAAACATCTCTGGAAACACCCTCACAGACCTGAACAGGCAGTATTTCCTAGGTGATTCTCAATCTAGTCAAGTTGACAGTGCAGATTCGCCATCACAACTTGGCAACACTTCACTCCATGGCACTTTCATTTTTGTTTTATGTATGTGTTTCTATCCTTCTTCATGTGAGGGGTGGGTCCACATACATGTCCATGCACATGTGTATAATGGCCAGAGGAAAAAGTCATGTGTCATCCTCAGGAACTCCATCTTCCATCTTTGAGACAGGGTCTTTCACTGACCTGGAGCTCAGCAATTAGGTTAGACTGGCAAGCCAGCAAGCCCCATGGGTCCTCTTGTTTTTACCTCCTCAGTGCTGGAATTACAAGCACACATTACCACACCCAGCATTTTTTTCATGACTCTCATGATTGAACTCGGGTCCTCATGCTGCAAGGCAAGCACTTAACTGACAGAGCTATCGCCCCAGTCTCATCTTCATTCCTGAGCTTTTTAAAAATCTCTTGGCTGCTTAAAAGGAGTTATCTTCGGAGGTGGTAAAGGTACTTCTTATGTAAGCCTGATGACATGAGTTCAGGCTCCAGGAACTTACATAAAGGTAAGAGAGAAGAGACTACATACTGATGGAGGAAGGTCATTGGTTAAAAAATAAAGAAACTGCTTGGCCCTATAGGTTAGAGCATAGATGGGTGGAGTAAACAGAACAGAATGCTGGGAGGAAGAGGAAGTGAGGTAAGACGCCTCAGACAGATGCCATTGCCTCTCCTCTCTGGGGCAGACGTGGTAGCTCTGCTCTCTGAGGCAGACGCAATCAAGCTCTGGCCCAGGATGGACATAGGCTAGAATCTTCCCAGTAAGCGCACCTTGGTGCTACACACTTTATTAGAAATGGGCTAGTCCAGGTGCGAGAGTTAGCCTAGAAGAGGCTAGATATAATGGGCCAAGCAGTGTTTAAAAGAATACAGTGTCCATGTAATTATTTCGGGGCATAAGCTAGCAGGCGGCCAGGGTGCTGGGGACCCAGCCCCGCCACTCATATTACAACAGAATGGCGCCCAGACATGTGGACAACTGAATCCACTGGAAGCCTGAGAAAGCTTGGGAAAGAGTAAAGCATGTTTTCTTGGTAGCAACAATTTCTTGGGTCTGCTTTGCTTGCTAGAGGCAAGCAAGCGCTCTTATCTAAGAGAGGCTTCCTGACTCAGCTTCAGCTGCAAAACCCTGCAGTTCTTAAGAGGTCCTGCCACGAAACATTTAAATGGTGTTGATAAAAGCTGACTGAATGCTTGTTTGTTTTCAGCCATAGCAGGAAAAAAGTTGTGCTGTTTTAAAATGCCAGTTTTCTAGGCCATCCTGCCAGGGCAAATTCTGACTGTTTGAGGCAGGAGGGCCGACTACAGAGAGAGGACTTGAGTGTTGTCTGTGGACATAATGCTACAACTTACTTGCTGGCAGGGACCTTGAAATGCCATAGAGTTGTGGCAGTAAACATGGCTACAGTCAGTATCTCAGCCATGAGTCTGGAAAGCTAAGGAATGGACTGGATCCAGCCGTCAAAGCCACGGCTTTAGTCTTAATGATATTGCTTGGTAAATTAAAGACTCACGTGGTCAAAAAAGAGACATATACAATAAAAGAAAGATTCAAAGTCGAAGAAAACATTTAAATGATTTACAGTGTGTTAAAAATATATGCAGGCTAAAAGTTAAAGTTCTTAAAGTAAAAAACAAAAAAAAAAGGAAGAGAGTAGTTGGGTGTGGTAGGACACACCTTTAGTCCCAACACTTGGAAGGCAGAGGGAGATTGACCTCTGTGACTTCAAGGTCTGGTAGCACACACCTTTAATCCCAATGCCTGGGATGCAGAGACAGGCAGATCTCTGAGAGTTCAAGGACAGCCTGGTCTACAAAGTTATTCAAGGACAAAGATATACAGAAAAACTGTCTCAAAAAGTAAAAATAAACAAAATAGAGTTAAAATAAAGCCGCACAAAGATGGAAAATAAACAGAGAATTTTGATACTGTATGCTATTATGCTCTCTTTGAATTGTTTGAATGCTGAGGAAGGAGCAACAGCTGCTAAAATATATTTGTTTATAAATGCTGCTGAACTAATCCAACATAGATATTTTGAAAATGCCTTGACTTTGAAATTTGGATCTAAGGACATGATGCTTTAGAAAGGAGTTTCTTATTTTGTTTTCACAGAGGGTGAGGGTCTGTGGATTGCTTCTATCCCAATATGGTATGATGGGCCATGCCCTCCTGAAGGGTTGCTGTGAACACCTTCAGAAAATTGCTTCGCTCAACTGCCAACTGAGATGAAACTAACACACAGGTTATACCATGAAAGACCTAGTTAACGACATCCCCATTCAGCAGGAAGCAGTTTGGAGAGAAAAAAACTGTGCCCATGTTCCCAAATATGGTTTATAAACGTTCTTTTACATTTAAAGGGGGATATGATATAGATATGAATAATTTGCATTAGTATAGACTTTGCTTTATTGATAGAGATTTAAGGTCAATTTTGTTATAAGTATATGTATTTCTGATCTTTATTAAGGTATTGTGATTTTGTAGTTCATTTAAAAATGTAATGTATATAGGTTGTTAATGGATAATCATTAATAATAGTCAAGTTTGGAGTAATGTTAGTTAGATTTTCTAGATGTGCATGGATATATTTCAGATAGGCATTCTTCATATTTTTCAAAGGCTAGAGAATATGGCATTTTAAATGTTTTAATAACTTAGGGTTTTTATGACAATGAGACACTCTGCTCCTGGCAGCACCAATCTACTTCAAGAGGAAGATGGGCATCAAAGAGGATCCTTATGGAGTTTGATAGCTATTTGGGCAAGAAACTGCTCTTGCCTGGACTATTGCATAAACTGGACACAGAGAACCCACAGAGAGAGGACTGCTGAACTTGCCTAAAGGTGAGATGATCTTTCAGGGTTCCTGACTTATGAAAGAGTCTGCGAGACATTCTGCAGGACACAACAGATAGTGACTGAACTGCCTTTGAAATTTCCTGCTTCATGGAAATGTCTGCTGGAAACTATAGGCCTGTAGGCCGAAGATGCATGCCCTAATAGTACAGAGAAACTTTGGGTGACTGTCCAGGCAGTGAGATGTCTCTGTCATTTCTAGAGTTTGAAAGTTGTTTATTTCTTGTTTGCTTAGGTAATATTGTATCTTTCTGGAGTCTTTGATGGAATTGAAGAATAGTTAGTTATAGTTATAGTTTTCCTTAGTTATGATGAAGATTATTGTAATTTTTACTTGATAACTGTTTTGTTATATGTAATTTTGCTATGTTAAAGTTAAAGCCTTCCTTTTTTTGTTTAAACAGAAAAAGGGGAAATGATGGAGGAAGGTCATTGGTTAAAAAAATAAAGAAACTGCTTGGCTGGCCATCATAGGTTAAAACATAGGTGGGAGGAGTAAACAGAACAGAATGCTGGGAGGAAGAGGAAGTGAGCTCAGAAACCATGCAGCTCCTCTCAGAGGCAGACACGATGGAGCAAGCCGCCAGGTCAGACATGCTGAATCTTTCCTGGTAAGACCGGTCCTACACAGTTTATTAGAGATGGGTTGATGGGGATATCAGAATTAGCCAGTAAGGGCTAGAGCTAATGGGCCAAGCAGTGTTTAAATGAATACAATTTGTGTGTTGTTATTTTGGGTAAAGCTAGCCGGTGGCGGGAGCTGGGTGGCGGAATGTAGCCCTGACGCTCCTACTACAACACACAGTCATATTCTAGCCTACACATAGAAAGACAGACAGATACACACACACACACACACACACACACACACACACACCAATATGCACACACACACACATACCCTACTGCATATGCATATACCCCTCCCACATCCCATACACACACAGAGAAACAATTCATTTTGAAAGAAAATATTAACAAGATGGTATTATCTTTCACAATCCTTCAAGTAGTAGGATGTATTTCTAGCATCTTTACATTTGAAAGGCAGCTCACATGTATGTTATATTTTAGTCCAACAAAAATTTCCTAAATGTCTATATGTAAGAAGTCAGGGAGATCAATTTTTTTTTCAGTTTTTTAAAAGAAAACAATTTGTTTTCTTACAATATATTTCGATTATGCTTTTCCCCCTCTGCCAACTCCAAGAATATCTTCCTCACCTCCCCACTCACCCAACTCCACATGCTTTCTCCTTAAAAATCTATACAAAAAACAAAAAAACACATATATATATATACAAAACCTCCACAGAAAAGAAATATTGGAAACTAAAATATGCAATCAAAAGACCAAAAAGACAAAAAAAAATCCAGACAAAGCTATGCTATATGGCTATATGAGACAAAAGTCTGCAAAAATATCACTGAGTTCATCTTGTGTTGGCCATCTACTGCCAGGCATAGGGCTTATCCTTAAGTGTGGTTAAAATACTCAGTGAGATTTAATTGAATAAAACTATTTTTTCCTTTGTAAATGGGTACCAATTGCAGATAGCTTCTTGGTTAGAGGGGAAACCCTGTGTTCACTTCCCACTATCAGCCCTGGGAGCCCATCTTACTTGAACCTGTTCAGGCCCTGTGCATGCTACCACAATCTCTGTGAATTCACATATGTATCAGTCATGTTGTGTCTGGAAGACGTGTTTCCTTGGAGTCATCCATCACCTCTGGCTCTTACAATCTTTCCATTGCCTTTTCCACACAAATCCTTGAACCCTGAGGGGGGAGTCTGGTGAAGACAACATACTTAGGACAAAGTATTCTCATTCTCTGCACGCTGTCCAGTTGTGGGTCTCTGAGACTAACTTTTGCTTTTAACTTGGGTAGCATGATTTCACACTTTTGTCTGAATCAACATAAAAACTTTAATAATATTGCTTGACTTTTGCCATGATGTATTTAGCTGTGTCTCCTCTGGTTGACTTTACATAAAACATGGTGAGCTGCCTCATCCTGTACAGCTTTGTCCTGAAATCCTGACTGGAACAATGTATGAATAAAGAAATGACAGACACTAAGCAAATGATAAACATACATAACACTGATAGAAGGAATCTACAATGCAACCCAGAAACTCAGCTTATTGTTATACATAACAAAGGAAGAGGGGAGGGTGTAGTATTCTCAGTAGGAGATCTCTGTAGGGGAGAAGTTTAGCCTATGACTGGAGAGCACATTGATTAGGCATACATGGTTTGATTCCTTCTTTGAACCTCTTATTTTACTAATATGATACATAACACAACATAGTTCCCAGCATAGATTCCTTTTGGATACCTTCAAGTAGTTGAGCTTTCTCTATCTAACTTTGGAAAGGATGGGCTATGCAATTTGCCAGAAAAGTATATTGTGGAGCCCCTTATTCAAAAATTAAGACTTTAATGATAGCAAAACAAAGTATTAAATCAATCCTGGAACCGTTTTCCTTTTCTTTCTTCTTTATGTTTTTAAGCTAGTTTTCAAAGTAATAGACTTGTTGTGACATTTTCATTTTAATCTAATTCATTGCCTTACTTGTATGTGGAGTCTATCCTGCTTTCCAAATAAGCACAGAATAATGGGGTCCTGTGTGGCTGCTTAGGTTTCATAGCTCTGAAAATAGCCACAGTTAAGGGGAATTCATGTCTCTAAATGTAAATCTCATCAGTTTTCCTCTTAGTCTTTCCCTTATTTCTTGGCTTCTTCAACAATAGTAAAGAGGAGGTAGGGAGAAAGCAAGAATGACAAAATGAACCTTTTGTTGATTTAGGTAGCAAGTCTTTAAATTGGGAGACGATTAAGAGATGGGCATGTGGGTCATAAATAAGTGGTTTTCTATCTTTTTCAGTTAGTGTCTGTGTGATGGTTAGTTTTCATTGTCAATATGACTAGATTTAGTATCAACATAGAAACAATGTTTGGGTGTGTCTGTAAGTGTGTTTCCAGAACAGTTTAGTTGAAGGACAACTCACTCTGAACATGGGTGACACCATAAATGAGTTGGGATCCTGAACTGATTAAAAAGAAAAAAGTGAGTTGAACACCAACTTTTATCTGTTTCCTGACCACAGATACAACATGGTCTACTTCATACTTCTGCCACAAAAATTTTCCTGCCATGGTAGACTATACCCTTAAACTGTGAGCCAAAACAAACTATTCCCTGTTAAACATTTATATTTAATGTCTATTTATTGATTTGTGTGGGAGCTCATAGGTGGTATGGCGTGGATGTGGAGGTCAAAGGATGAATTTTTGGAGTTCATTCTTTCCTTTCACTATGTGGATCTCAGGGACTTAACTCCTGTAGTAAGTCTTGATATTCATCAGAGTTGTTTTTATTGGGGAAAATTGCTGCAGGAATTGATGATCTTTGAGGTGGACATATTGTCTTGGTTTTTCATATTGCTATATTTTATTATGGGACCTGGGCATCTGATATAGGTAGGTAGCTATTCATTTGATAAAATTTCTAATCCACTAGTGTTGTGTGATCTGATTCAGCTATATGATTTTGGATGACTTCTGATGAGATAGGAAGTACTTGAAACTCAGTCTTTCAGATACTCTGTATTCATCCGTGAATGGGAAGACTGGGGTGATTCCGATTTGGTATGAAAGCTTAGGTAAGGTTCCATGATAGGTAGAGGGGCAGAGCCAAGGTGTCTAAACAATGATGGCCATGTGAGGACTTGCTAAGGCAAGATACTATAGAAGGTGGCATAAGGAAGTAGATGGGGCCAAGAAGACTGAGCACCAGCACCTGTAGAATGTGTTCACTCTTAGGACTAGGTTCAAGGAGATGCAACCAGCAAAATCCATGAATGCAGCTTAAGTTGTGACTAAGGGTAGTTCTTATAAAACTTTCAATCTTGGTCTAAGCTTAAAGAATCACAGCAGAGCTCTGCTACTGCTGAAACACTGAAGACATTTTGTGATTCATACAAAAATTCATTGAACTGATGGTTCATGAGAGTGAATGAAGTTACCACCGTTTCAGTAACTTTGTGCTAGATTCAAAACCCTACTGTAGAGTAACTACATATGAAACACTCCATGAATAGTCACAGGATTTAAAAATGTTTCCTTCTTAAAGCTTTGTAAATTTATCTCACTACTTTGTTCTTCCACATATACTTACCACCATCAATTATATCACATTTTAGATGATTCCACTTCATTTTATACTTCTTAGCTGTTGTTTTCTTGACAGTATAGATCTTTTCTTTATTTTTGTACATTAAGAGGTGAATTCATAAGAAATGGGCTGCAGCAGCTCGGGTTCCATCTGTTAGTTCTCACAAAGTGTGCTTCTCTGGGTGGAGCAGGCTGATGTTTCTGCTAAAGTCAGGTACCTTTCTCCTTGGCTTCCTTTTTTTCTGGTCATTTCTTTCACCCGTTACAGGAAGCTACCTTAGCTCTTACAGTGCTTAATAGGCTCAGTGCTCATATTAGTTCTCTTGACAAGAGTACTGCCCTTAGCTTGTTTTTTTATAGTGATGCCCACGGCATGCTGGGTGAATTTGCAAATACTTCCAGTTTTGCCATGGTAACACTTAAGGTCTATTTCTCTTAAATAGTAACCTTTCCCTTAAAGTCTCCAATATCACTTTTCTTGTAGATTTACATGTTTGTGGACAAAGTCCATATTTTCTGAAAAGTTCTAGAGAACATATAGTGAGTGCCTCTATTATTTGTGTCTAGCATTTTTGTGAGTTACTAGAAGACGGCTTCCATGGCTGAAAGTGCTTCTTAGCCTCTCTAAAAATATTTTCACATCGAGCTATTTCATGTGGACTACTCACAAAGGCCAAAATGTTTTATTCTTCTCACATATATTACATCCCAACTACAGTGTCTCCTCCTTCCCCTTCCCCTAGTCTCTCCCCATTACCACCCCCTCCCCCAGAACCCTGCCTCTGCTTATAAAAGAACAGGCCTCCCAAGGACATCAACCAAGCACATGGACTAATATGCTACTATAAGACCAGGCGCATACCATCACATCAAGACTGGATGAGAAACACCAGTAGGAGGAAAAGGGTCCCAGAAACAGGTGAAAGACTCAGAGACAGCCCCCCTCCAACTCCTAACAGTAGTTAGGAATCCCACAAGAACACCAAGATACTCTAGAAAAGGGCTAATTTTTTTAAGTTCTTCAAATATAATATTGATTCTTCAACATTTGGGTAGCATTGGTAATATTTATTAATTCATGAAGTCCAAGAAAAACTACTCAAAGTTATTTTTCTTTTTTCCACTTTATTAAAATACTGAGCTTATTTCACATGTATATTTGTGTCTCCCCACCATTTGTTTTCACAAATGAACACCGTTATTACTGTGTCCTATCATAGCAGTCTGTACATGGTTAAAATCAACTAGATGGTAGAATTCCATCCTTAAAAACTAAATAGGCATTTTTAAACAGCACATTCTTTTTGCTTGTTTAAATTTTTTTTCACAGAACATATTTTGGTTATGTTGCTTTCAATCCCCTAACTCCTCCCAGTTGTCTCCACTTCTCCACCCAACTTCATGTGCATTTTCTCTCTCTCTTCTTCCAAGGAAATGAAAAATGCAAATGAAAATTTAAAAAAACAGAAACCCACTAAAACAAAAGATACCAAAACAACCCCCACCAAAAAAAAAAAAACAAAGAATGAATCCGTTTTGTTTTGTGTTGGCAACTACTAGTGTGCATGGCGTATGGTTGATCTACCCAGAGACATTCCATTGGAGAAAACTGATTTTCCATTTCTCAGTAGTGTCAATTGCAAACAGCTTGGTTAAGGGTGGAATTTTGTGTCCAATTCCCTTTCTCAGCGCTGGGAATTTTTCTGGCTTAAACCTGTGCAGATCTATGTGTACTGCCACAGTGTCTGTGTGTTCATGTATTTATCAGTCCTGATTTGTCTGGAAGGCAGTTTTCTTGAAGACCACTGATCACCTCTTCCTCTTACGATCCTTCTGCCTCCCCTTTTGCAATTTATCTCTGGGCCTTGAGAAATATTTGATGAAGACACCCCACCTAAGGCTGAGTGCTCCAAAGTCTTTCTTTGAAACAGTCTCTGTGCATTGTCCATTTGTGGGTCTCTGTATTAGTCATCATTTACTGAAAGAAGAAGCATCTCTGATGAGGATTGAGTGTGCACTGATCTATGGGTGAAGATTAAGTTATTAGGAGTCATTTATTCCTTCAGCAGAATAATAATAGTAGGTTTTCCTCTTGCCTCATGACCTATATTGTCTCAGGTTCTTGGTCAGTATAGGTTCAGGTTGTGTTGACGTTCACCTTTAATCCCAGCACTCAAGAGGCAGAGGCAGGCGAATCTCTGCAAATTTGAGACCAGCCTGGTTTACAGAGTGCCTTGCAGTACAGCCAGAATTACACAAAGAAATTCCATGTTGAAAACCAAAAAGAAAAAAAAAAGTTGCTTACTCCTGTAACATTCATGCCATTATTGCAAAAGTATACCTTGCAGACAGGTCTCTGTTGTAGGTCTCAGGTTTTGTGGCTGGGTGATTTTTTTTTAACTTTTTATTGATTCTTTGTGGATTTCACATCATGCATCCCAATCCCATTCATCTCCCCATCTATATCTGCCCTTTGCCATTGCAAATTCCCCAAAAATAAAATAAGGTAATTTTTAAAATAAAAAAAAATATTGTGGCCCAGTGAGTCACACAGGAGACCCTTTAGTTCATACATTTTTCTTCCAAGTATTCATTGCAATGAGTCATTGGTCTGACTCGAGGCTTCTGGCCTCTGCTACACTGCTGATATTGGGTTCTCACTGGGGCTCCTTTTGTATATTCTGTCGTTGTCTTATGTTATGGAGATTCTATAGTTTTGGGTCTGCAGGATTGGCGCCTTCACTGCTTCAGCAGTTCATAGATGAGGTAGATGTTGGGTTGGGCCAACTTACAGCCCTGTTTCTGGGCCTGGGTAGTAGCTGGGTTGGTCACTCCACCAGCTCTTCCTCAACCTCACCATGAGGACAAGCTCTCCAGCCCTGCCCCACTAGCTCACACAATGCTGTAGGCAGCAAGGCATCAGGGCCACTTCTCCTGCTCTCTTTCCCTCAGGGTTGACTCACCTGCACATCCTTCAACAGAGTCAGTGCTACTGTGCTACTCAGGCAAAGTGTAGGGTCCACTCTCCTGAGTTCTGCAGCCAGTGAGGGATAGGTCCAGCTCTCCAGTCTGCTGCCCATGGTTGTAGGGGCAGGGGCATCTCTCATTTACCCATGGCACCACATGACAGATGAGTAGTGGGACCAGCTCTCTCCTGCTCATGTCCTCAGGGCCAGCTCTCCCACTTGCCATAAGCGGTGAGGGTGGAGGTGGGGGGGATCTCTCTCGCACCCATGCCACTGCATGGCAGATAAGAGGAGGGGCCAGCTCTCCCACACTCACTTTCTCAGGCAGGTTCACCATGCTGCCAGCGACTGGGTGAGATTGATGACTGCATTTCCCCTCCAGTAGCATAAAGAGTATGTTGTATACCATGAATGGTTGTCCTTAAGGATAAAGCTTCTAGTTGGGCACCAGCTCTATTTCTCCATGTTTGATGACATAAATAAGTGGTGACTTTAGCAATAAGGTCTTAACATAAAGTTGTGGTGAGAAACAAATAACTTGTGGTGTTTGAAGGTAGGGAGTTTATGGGATCCCTTTGGCCAGGGACTAAGCAACAAGTAACTCATTCCTGGTCCTGGAAGTTTTACTTGGTGGCAGAAAATTAGACAACACATTGTTATAATTGCCTTGTTTTTAAACTGTTTTCTTTTTAAAGATTAGTCAGGCTGGACTTAAACTTCTCCTTCCTTATCCTCTTCAACATTTGCCCACCTATATGTGTCCTCATGGTCAACTAGCCATTGATGAAAGGTCATTAGTCCTGTTTCTTTTTCTGGACATATTATTTTGACTGTTCTAATAAGCATAAATTGGTTAAAAAATAAGCCACTCAGAGAATTACTTTGTAGAGTTAATTTCATGAATAAATCTGTTGTGATGAAATACTGTATTAAATTTTCTAATTGTTCACATTGTTCCTTTCCTGTCAATTGGTAACATGATGAGTGCCAGTACTTTATATTCTTTTAGCTCATCCATTGTTCTTTATCAACCGCTTTTCAAGGCCTGTTTGTCCGTCCCTCCAAGAGCCAATCTCCTGCCTAAAAGTATGCTATGCATTAAACCTAGAACCTTGAGCATGGTTAAGTCCTCTACCAGAGCTACAGCTCCATCCAGGAAATCTCCAACTTAATGTAACAGCATTATCAGCCCCAATAACTCTAGGGTTATGATTATTATTTCTTGACCTAAGTTCTTTTAATAGTTAACTTTTGTTATAATACCTTAGCATGTTATTGTAGACTCACAATACTGCTTCATCTTTCAACTTCATTTACATTCAGTGTTCTTCCTTATCTTCTTGACCACAGCCATCCTCAACTTCTTTTAAAAAATCTTTCAAAAATTATTATTTTATTTTGTATGTGTGTTTTGCCTCTGCACAACATGTGTGTATGTGCAGAGGCCAGAAGACTGTATTAGATATCCTGGGACTGGAGTTACAGATGGCTGTGAGCTACCATGTGGATGCCGGGAATTGAACTCGGGTCATGCAAGCGCTCTTAACTGCTGAACCCCAAACCTCATTCTCAACTTTTTGAGTTAATCATAATTTCCATAATTTTAGGTTTCTGTACTTATATGGATAAGAGACTGCCTCTGCTTGAAATACAACCTCTCCTTCTCAGTTCAGCTCCTATCAATCTAATTTTTATTCACTAAGTGCCTTCCCTTTTCTCTCTAGTTAATGAAGATGCTTCTTCTGAACTCCCACAGGAATTTGGACAAACTCCACAATGTTCTGTATTATAGTATAACATTTATTTATACAATTATTAATACAATTTATTTGTACAATTCTCAAAGCTTCAAGATAAGGATCATGCTAATTTTGGAAGTTTTATTGCCTATTCACTGATATTTTCCTTTTACTTATTTTTTCCCTCCATTTTGCCATTGAGTTCATAAACTGATATTTAAAAAAATAGTTACAATAAAAAATTCCATTTGACACTATGAGTGGGACTCTGTTACTATCTGTCTCCCACCACATCCTGTAGCCTCGTAAGGCTAGGTCTTGGATAGGGGACATCACCTTTCCAACAGAGAATCTTGTGGGCATGGCAACATAAGCTTGTAATACAAAATCTAGGGATGCTAAGGCAGAAGAAGCTAGCTTGGGTACATAATGAGACTCTGTCTTTAAAAAAAAAAATCCTTTAATCAATCTACCTCAAGACCCAACAATACCACTCTTGGGCATATACCCAAAGGATGCTCAATCATATCACAAGGACATGTGCTCAACTATGTTCATAGCTGCATTATTCATAATAGCCAGAATCTGGAAACAACCTTGATTCTCCTCAACTGAACAACAGATAAAGAAAAGGTGGTAGGTTTACACAGTGAAGTACTACTCAGCAGGAAAAAAAATGACATCTTGAAATTTTCAGGCAAATAGATGGAACTGGAAAAAACACAATCCTGAGTGAGGTAGACCAGACCCAGAAAGATGAATATGGTATGTACTCACTCATAAGTGGATATTAGACATAAAGGAAAGGATAATGATCCTATAGTCCATGACCTCAGAGAAACAAGGTAACAAGGAGAACCCTAAGAGAGATATACATGGATCTTCCTGGGAAGGGGAAACAGACAAGAACTCCCAAGAAAATTGGGAGCATGGTGGGGCAGGGTTGGGGGGAAAGGAGGGCAGAAGGGGAGAGAGAGGGGAGAAGGGAAGGTGTCAGAAGAGCATGAAGGAATGGGATGGCCAAGATTGGGGAAGGACAGAGAGGAAGAGCAAGGAAAGAGATATCTTGACTGAGGGAGCCATTATGGGACTGATGTCGCGCCCACCTCTACCCTCAAGGATGATGCGACACCGGAGCAGTTTATTCAGGACCTTTTTAAACAATTCTCTCTCTCTCTCTCTCTCTCTCTCTCTCTCTCTCTCTCTCTCTCTCTCTCTCTCTCTCTCCCTCTTTCTCTTTTTCTTTCTCTCTCTCCCCGGGCAAACCTCTCCCAGCCCTTAAGTAGACATGGTCCGCCAACCCCAGATTGTCAGGTAGGCACTGCCCATAGGTCCACGCATATGCAAGCAGCTGACAATCATTGCGTGATAATAGCATAAGTCAGGTCTTAGCCAATATTCGGAGCTGATTATCACAGAGAGCCCTCCCTTTTGGGATGGCAGAGGGTGGGAGCCAGTACCATCAGGTGCGGCTCCACGCAGCTCTCTACATTGCCATCAGGTGTGGCTCCACGCAGCTCTCTACAGACTGACACTAGGGAAATTCCCAGGAATCCACAAGGATGACCCCAGGAAAGGCCCAAACAATAGTGAAGAGGGTACCTGAACTGCCTTGCCCTGTCGTCAGATTGATGATTATCTTAAATGTCACCATAGAACCTCCATCCAACAACTGATGGAGGCAGAGGGCTGAGGTCTACGACTAGCACTGGGCTGAGTTCCCAGAGCCCAGCTGAAGAGAGGGAGGAGGAATAATATGTGCAAAGGAGTCAGACCTTGGTGGGAAAACCCATAGAAACAGCTGACCTGAGCTAGTGTGAGCTCACTAATTCTGGGCAGGGAACCAACATAGGACCAAACTAGGTCGTCTGAATGTTGGTGACAATTGTACGGACTGGGGCAGTCTGTGGGGCCTCTGGCAGTGGTACCAGGATTCATCCCTACTGCTTGAACTGGTTCTTTGGATCCCACTCTCTTTGGAGGGATAACTTGCTCATCCTAGATATAGGGGGAGGGCTTTGGTCCTACCTCAAGTGATGTGACCGACTTTGTTGACTCCCCATTGGAAACCTTACCCTCTCTGAAGATTTGATGTGGGTGGGGTAGGGGAAAGGTGGGGGAGTGGGAAGAGGGGAGGGAGAGGGAACTGAGATTGGTGTGTAAAATGAGAAAATATTGGTTTTTTTTTTTTTAAAAATCCTTTGTAGCCTATGCTTGGATTGTCAACCTGTGTAAGAGTATGCTTCTCTGTTTCAGACTAAATGTATGATGCTCCTTCATTTTGCATGGCATGTGACTTATGGAGCACCTGGTCCATCCCTAGCTCTGTATCTGTTCTCTGCAGGGGGGCGGTAAAGTTCTTTGCTGCAACATGGGGGAAAGTGTTGGCAGCTAGAGGGACCCACTGGCCATGTGGGATTAATGTCCACTATTAAAGA
Source organism: Microtus ochrogaster (assembly GCF_000317375.1). NCBI lineage: Eukaryota > Metazoa > Chordata > Mammalia > Rodentia > Cricetidae > Microtus > Microtus ochrogaster. The sequence goes on along the minus strand of NC_022026.1, from coordinate 60,627,975 downwards.
TAATCTTGATATGTCTTTGTATAAAGCATTGTTCCATTTTGGTGCTTGACTGTGTAGCATTTTCTTTTAGACACTGATACCAAGATATAGTGGGTAAAAGTACCTAAACTACTTTTAGTTAAAAGGTATGTCACTTGCTTGAAAATAATTCTTTGTATCTTTCATTTATTTATTTATTTTGCTGAAACTTTCTGTCACTGCTGATTCTAGTTTTTCATCATTTCAAGTGGGTTTATTATAGCTTATTGAAGCATTTTATGATGACTGTTTCAAAATATTTTCTAGATAATTAAAATACTCAAACTGTCTTACTGTTTGTATTTATTGATTCTCTTTTTCTCATTAAGATTATCCTGGTTCTTGTGAGCTTGAAAATTTTAAAGAACCTTGGGCCTTTTATGACTCAGAATCTTGTGTAAACCTTTCATTTTAGCAAGGATCCTCTGCTTGCTCTAGTGTTCTGGGAAGGGGCATTGCATCTTGTATGTTCTATGTTAGTAGAAGTCTTGATTCCCCCATCTTTATTCACACTAATTGGAGAGGCAGTGTCTCCTGGTCACTGTTCCATGAGGATGGGAATTCTAATCTCCAACTGTAGTAACGTGGTTAGGATGTATAAGAAATAAATTATTGATTTCCATAGTGCTTCTGCTGACAAAGTGAGGATGGTGGCAGCAGTGAAAATCTCAACTCTCCACTAGACCTCCTTTGACTCCAATTCAGTGAGAAGAGGAGATGACCCCTCATAATGACTGGGTGTGGTGGAAGTCAGGGCTGTTTACTGAAACTGGATACCTTATTTTATCCTGATAAGATAAAGGAAAAATCCCCAACCTAGTCTCACAATGGTTTCTTATATTTCTATAACCTTAACCTTTTTTTTCATTTCTGCCATCAGTTGGATAATCTTTTTTAGAAAATACTGTTTTATATTTATTTATGACTTAAGGTGTGTGTGTGTGTGTGTGTGTGTGTGTGTGTGTGTGTGTGTATATAGGTCAGAGGACATCTTCCAGGAGTTGGTTCTCTTCTTCTACCAGGATCACTCAAGCAGTGTCAAGCTCCTTTACTTACTCAGTGAGCAATAGAATTTTTATTCCTCACTAATTATGGTAAGAACTGGTGAAATTTTTTGAACTTATTTTTGATCTTGATTTAAATTATTAGTTTTTTGTTGTAGCTTTTTGGGGGGAGGGGTGATGGAATCTTATGTACTCCAAGTGGGCCCTGAACTACTGACCACACCATCATCTCCCCCAAATGTTGGGATTATAAGCATGAGCAAAGAAAACCTTATTTAGACTAGATAAAACACAGCAGTTATTGTGTTCCTATTGTTTGTATAGGTTCTAAGGTACTAACATTAGAAATTCACTACATTTTCCTATGTAGTGATATTTCATTTGTATTTTAATAAATAAAGCTTGTTTGAAGATCAAAATGCAAAACAGGCACACTGATCAGCCATACAGGACAGGCAGTGGTTGCACACACCTTTAATCGGAGCAGCCACACTAGTTAGCCATAGAAGCTCGGTGGTGGTGGTGTATGCCTCTAATCCCAGCACTAGAGAGAAATATAAGGCAGGAGGAGACAGGAACTTGCTTTCTCTTTCAGTCTGAAGATTTAATAGAGGTAAGAGCTCTATAGTTGCTTGGCTGATATGCTCTTCTAATCGTCAGGCTGAATCCCAGTATCTGTCTCTGGATTTTTATTATTTGTGTTACATTTGGTGCCTAACGTTTGGGGTATGAATTCAGAAAAAAAGCCAATTGCCTGTGGCCTTTTTTTTTATTAAAAATTTCCGCCTCCTCCCCCTTTTCCTTTTCCTTCCCCCTCCCCCCACTCCCCTCCCCCCCCACCGCCAATTTAAATTTTTTCCTGGGTTCCTTTCCTTGTGGAAAGTCCATGGTCCCTCCCCCTCCATCCAGGTCCAGGAAGGTGAGCATCCAAATAGGCTAGGCTCCCACAAAGCCAATACATGCAATAAGATCAAAACCCAGTGCCATTGTCCTTGGCTTCTCAGAGCCCTCATTTTCCGCCATGTTCAGAGAGTCCGGTTTTATCCCATGCTTTTTCAGTCACAGTCCAGCTGGCCTTGGTGAGCTCCCAATAGATCAGCCCCACCGCCTCAGTGAGAGGGTGCACCCCTTGTGGTCCTGACTTCCTTGTTCATGTTCTCCTTCCTTCTGCTCCTCATTTAGACCATGGGAGCTCAGTCCAGTGCGCCAATGTGGGTCTCTGTCTCTATCTCCATCCATCGCCAGATGAAGGTTCTATGGTGATATGCAAGATATTCATTAGTATGACTATAGAATCAGACCATTTCAGGTTCTTTCCTCAGCTGCCCAAGGACCTAGCTGGGGGCATCTCTCTGTACCACTGGGAAACCCTCTAGAGTCAAGACTCTTGCCAACCCTAAAATGGCTCCCTTAATTAAGATATATACTTCCCTGCTCCCATAACCACCCTTCCTTTATCCCAACCATCCCATTCCCCAAAGCTTTCCCCATCCTCCTCTTCTCACATTTCTCTCCCCATCTCCCCTTTCCCTATGCCACCCCACCCCCCATTCCCAATTTTTGCCCAGCAATCTTTTCTACTTCCAATATCCAGGAGGATAACTATATGTTTTTCTTCGGGTTCACCTTCTTATTTAGCTTCTCTAGGATA
>NC_022026.1:60592365-60610857 GCF_000317375.1 Microtus ochrogaster | reverse complement strand
ATACCTTTAATCCCAGCACTTGGGAGGCAGAGGCAGGCGGATCTCTGTGAGTTCGAGACCAGCCTGGTCTACAAGAGCTAGTTCTAGGACAGGCTCCAAACCCACAGAGAAACCCTGTCTCGAAAAACCAAAAAAAACAAACAAACAAACAAACAAACCTTAGATGTGACAAGAACTTAAATAGTCCCAAGGCATTACCAGCTGAAGCTGAGAGAGAATTGGCTTTGATTAAAGAGAAATTACAGAAGGCATATGTAGATCATGTGGATCCAAATCTTAACTGCATTTTGGTCATACTACCCTTCAAACATTCCCCTACAGTAAGTAAGGAAAGATATTATCTTAGAATGGATCTTTTTAACACATAAACCTAGTAAAAAAAAAAAGTAAAGACTTTTATGGAAAGTGTCTCTGAGTTAATTCTAAAAGGAAAATTGAGACTTTATCAATTAGCATGAACAAACCAGCAGAAATTATAGTACTTTTTAATAATGACAAAATTGTCAAATTATGGAAAGAAAGTGAACCTTGGCAAAGAGCTAGTAGTAATTATTTTGGGGGAGAGATTAACAACACCTACCCCCCAAAGCAAGAGAATTCAACTTATAAAGAGAATTAATTGGATTCTTCCTCACATTATATGGCACACTTCAATAACTGGAATCTGTACATTCTATACTAGTACAAGTAAAACAGAAAAGACAAATTACAAATCAGAAAATTGAAGTAAAGTGGATCAAAACCTTTATGATTTTGTACAAAAGTCAGAATTATATGGTATTCTCATGGTACTAAGTAATTTTAAAGACCCTTTCAACATAGTCACAGATTGACAATATGCAGAAAAAGATTTTTACATATTAAAACTGCTGAACTTATACCAGATGATAAAGAATTGACTTTATTATTTATTCACTTACAAGATACAATCAGGAATAGGAATCATCCCATATAAATAATACACACCCAATCCCATATGGATCTGCCAGGTCCTCTATCACAAGGTAATGCAAAAATTGATCAATTATTTGATGGAGATGTGCTGAAAGCCTCAGAATTTTATTTTAAAAAAATCACATCACTAGCACAGGTTAAAAAAAACTTTTCCATCATGTGGCAACAAGCCAACGAAATTATAAGAAAATGTTCTATTTGGGTTTTTTTATACAACCAAACACCACTACCTGCAGGAAGTAACCCAAAGGGTACTCAAAAGAATAAAATCTGGCAAAGGACTATGTTCAATTTTGTAGAATTTGGAAAACTAAAATAAGTACACAGCATTGAAACTTATTCAGGCTTTCAATGGGCAAATGCTTTGAGTTCAGAAAAGGGTGATTCGATAATCACACATTTGCTAGAAGTTATGGACATCCTGGATATACCTTTACAAATAAAGACAGACAATGCTGCAGCATATGTCTCTAAGAAAGTGAAACAGTTTTTTTGCTTATTATAGTATAAAACATATTATAGGCATACCACACAATCCTACAGGCTAGACAGTTATAGAAAGATCAAATGGAACTTTAAAGGATATGATAAATAAATAGAAAGGGATGATAAAGACCCCCAGAAATAGATTGCAGAGTGTTTTATTAACTTTGAATTTTCTAAATGCTAATGAGAAAGTAACATCAGCTGTGGAGAGACATTGAATAGTAGGAAAAAAACTACAGAACTGAATTAGCTGATATACTTTAAAGATGTACTGACCTCAGAATGGAAACATGGGCATGTATTAAGTTGGGAAAGGACTTTTGCCTTTTTTCCCACAGGAGAAGAAAAGCAATGGATACTATCAAAAGTGATATTCAATTTGAACAAGAAATACCTCTGAATTAGAAGAGATGATAGTTCATTAAGCATCATGGTCATTTAATCTAAATTAACCTATAAAACTAAGAAATGCTTTTCATTTGATCAGATATAGATTGCCAAAAGAGAATCTCCACAAAAGTAGGGTTGGAGAAGGGCTGTGGGATGGTCCAGCCCACTGTGGGCTGTAAACTGTAGGCTTCCCCTGGCTAGGTGATCCAGGTTTGCATAAGAAAGCAGGTTGAGTATTCTCTGTTCAGCTCAGTGCCCCATATTTTAATTGGGTTAATTAGCATTTTAAAGTCTAGTTTCTTGAGTCCTTTACATATTTTGGAGATCAGACCTTTGTCGGTTGCGGGGTTGGTGAAGATCTTCTCCCAGTCAGTGGGTTTCCTTTTTGTCTTAATGATAGTGTCCTTTGCTTTACAGAAGCTTCTCAGTTTCAGGAGGTCCCATTTATTCAATGTTGCCCTTAATGCCTGAGCTACTGGGGTTATATGTAGGAAGTGGTCTCCTGTGCCCATGTGTTGTAAACCGCTTCCCACTTTCTCTTCTATCAGGTTCAGCGTGTTCCAATTAATATTGAGGTCTTTAATCCATTTGGACTTGAGTTTTGTGCATGGTGATGGAGATAGAGACAGAGACCCACATTGGAGCACCAGACTGAGCTCCCAAAGTCCAAATGAGGAGCAGTAGGAGGGACATCATGAGCAAGGAAGTCAGGACTGTGAGGGGTGCGCCCACCCACTGAGAAGGTGGGGCTGGTCTAGTTGGAGCTCACCAAGGCCAGCTGGACTCGGACTGAAAAAGCAAGGGATCAAATCAGACTCTGAATGTGGCGGACAATGAGGGCTGACTGAGAAGCCAAGGACAATGGCACTGGTTTTTGATCCTACTGCATGTGCTGGCTTTGTGGGAGCCTAGTCTGTTTGGATGCTCACCTTCCTAGACATGGATGGAGGGGGGAGGACCCTGGACTTCCCACAGGGCAGGGAACCCTGACTGCCCATTTGACTGGAGAGGGAGGGGGAGAGGAGTGGGGGGAGGGGAAAGAAATTGGAGATGGGGAGGAGGCAGAAATTTTTAATAAAAAAAAAAGAAAAAGAAAGAAAGCAGGTTGAGCTGGTCAGAGAGAGCAAGCCGGCCAGCAGCCTCCAGTTTTCTGCAACAAGTCCTACTCTGACTTCTCTTAGTGAGGGAGAGTGACCGGAAAATTTTAAGCTGAAATAAGCCCCTTCCTCCCCGAAGTTACTTTTAATCACGGTATTTTATCACAGCAATAGAAAGGCTGAGACACTCCCCAAGTTGCTTTTGTTTTGTGTTTTATTGTCAATAGACAGCAAACTAGAACCAGGACAACTGTGGAAATGTCTGCCCTGAGGAACGACCTCAGAAAACCAGCAGTTAACATGGATGAGTTCCATATGCCTCTTTCTTTTCAGGAGAGTAAAGGTATCCAGCTACGGAATCTGAAGATTACAAATGAGACATCTGAAGAAAAAGGACAAACCATCCAGAAAAAAAAGTCTCAAGAAAAAGAGTAAATTGATGTATTGGTATATCACATTTCCAACAGGATAAAATTTTATAATCTTTCCAAATACTTGTTTCTGCTATTCTGTACAGACATAATGTTATGGTTTTGGTCCCTTTAAGAGACAAGCCACACCCATTCCCCTCCCCATCCGCTGAGGCAGGCTGATCTTCAGCTTCCGGCCTGAGCTCGCTCTCTTTTCCATCTTCCTCTCAGAGAGGCAGCTTCGCTTCTGCCTCTCTCCCCACTTCTCTGCTTTCCCTCTTCTCTGTCTCTTTCTCCTCTTCTCTCTCTCTCTCTCTCTCTCTCTCTCTCTCTCTCTCTCTCTCTCCCTCTCTCTCTGTCCTCCCCTTCACCTCTCCTCCTCCATAACCCCCTGAATAAACATTCAACCTCACCCTGCATGTCATGTCTATCCACGTTTCTGTCTTCTGCCTGTCAGCCATGTGTCTCCCTGCCTGGGACCAGCCATTGCTCAGGGACCAGCAGCCGTCTCTGCCTGGGGCCCACTGCCTGCTGCCACATGGCCTGCCACCACCACCGCTCGGGCCTCTGCTCAGGGACCAGCAGCCGTCTCTGCCTGGGGCCCACTGCCTGCTGCCACATGGCCCACCACCAACGCTCAGGCCACCACTCTGGGACGGGCAGCCATTTCTGCCTGGGACTGGCTGCTCCCAGGGCCCGCCGCCTGCCACCACATGGCCCGCCGCCACCATTTGGGACCTACAGCATTTCTGCTGCCTACTGCCACCAGGGATCTTAGAGCATTTTCAAAAAAAAGAATAACACATATAATGTAAATGGTCTTTTTGTGGTCCCAGTCCAATTAAAAACTAAAGCTGTCACCCACATTCAGAGTGCCTAGGTTGGTCTTATGCAGATTCCCCAACCTAGATATAGATAGGGTGGAGGACCTTGGTCCTGCCTCAAGTGATTGACAGACTTTGTTTACTCTCCATGAGAGAGGCCTCACCCTCTCTAAGGAGTGGATGGTGGATAGGGTGGGGAGAAGTTGGGGCAAGTGGGAAGACAGGAGAGAGAAGGAACTAGGATTGATATGTAAAATAAGTTTGTTTTAAAAAGAAAAAAAAGAAAAGAAACATCAAATTTGGCTTTGGAGTTGGAATGTGGCTCTCTCCTACTCTACACCCAAGCATACTTATTAAGGTGAAATCCAAAATCTCTGTCTCATGTTACAAGAGCCACTTGTTATGGAACAGAAGAAAAACAAATATTTGAGGACTATTTTATTGCCAGAAATCTCATAACCCTTTGGTTTTATATTGACTCTTTAACAGCTTTTCTTAAGGTATAAATCTTATAAGAATAATATATATATATATATATATATATATATATTAAACTTTTTTGTCATGTAGAGTACTAATTCTAGAAAAAAGGTTTCATCTACCTTCCTGTATATGATTTCGAGTTTGAGTCTCTATCAGTTTTCTACTGTGAACCATGAACATGACTAATAGTGACCTTTGAAGTCTCTATAAGGAGGATGGGGCCCCACAAGGACAATTTTTCCAGGACTATGATAACACCACTAAGCTGAAAAATACCACCTAAAGATCAGTTTTTAGACTACAAACTGCTTAGATTAATTTTGAGGTGGCTAGCTGAGATGATAGAGCCAACTGACTATTCTAGCCAAGACTTGAGACAAACCCTGAACTTTCACATTATGCAGAGACTGTACAACTGATACAGCTACCTCTCCTAGAACTTGACGATTAACCCAAATTTTTCTTTTTTCTATTTTTGCTTTATAAATAATACCATTCAAAATTTCCACCTCCTCCCATTTCCCTCCCACTCCCCCACTCCCCTTCCCCCTCCAGTCCTAAGAGAGGGCAGGGTGTCCTGCCCTGTGGGAAGTCCAAGTCCCCCCCGACTCCATCCAGGTCTAGGAAGGTGTACATCCAAACAGACTAGAATCCCGAAAAGCCAGTACATGCAGTATAATCAAATCCCAGTGCCATTATCATTGGCTTCTCAGTCATCCCCCATTGTCAGCCACATTCAGAGAGTCCAGTTTGATCACATGCTCTATCAGTCCCAGTCCAGCTGGCCTTGGTGAGCTCCACCTTAGATCAGTCACACTGTCTCAGTGGGTGGATCAACCCCCCACAGTCCTGACTTTCTTGCTTATCTTCCCCCTCTTTCTGCTCTTTAACTGGACCTTGGGAGCTCAGTCCAGTGCTCCAATGTGGGTTTCTGTCTCTATCTCCATCCATTGCCGGATGAAGGTTCTATGGTGATATTCAAGATATTCATCAGTGTGGCTATGGGACAAGGCCAGTTCAAGCACCCTCTCCTTTACTGCCCAAGGACCTATCTGGGGACATCCCTTTGGACACCTGGGAAACCCTCTAGAGCCAAGTCTCTTGCCAGCCCTAAAATAGCTCTCTTAATTAAGATATCTTCTTCTCTGTTCCCATATCTGCCCTTCCTCCATCTCAACCATTCCACTCCCCCAAGCTCTCCCCAATCCTCCCCTTCTCCCTTCTCTCTCCCCCTCTCCCTTTCCCCCACCCCACCCCCACCCCCATGCTCCCAACTTTTGTCCTACGATCTTGTCTGCTTCCAATTTCCAGGAGGATCTATATATGTTTTTCTTTGTAACCCAAATTTTTCTTTTCAGGATCCCCTAAAGATAATGTTGCTCCTCCTGACAACATGAAGTAAATTTACGAATAGAAAGCTCACATTCCCTGTTGATTGCCTCGACGGGTTACCTCGTCTAGGGTTAGTAAACGTCTGGCAGGTCAGTTATTCCAGGGTCCCGGAGAGGCGCTATCTGTAAGATATGGGCTAGAAAAGAGGAATGAGGCCAAGCTGGAATTCCTGTCGAAGCCTCCGTTTATTAGAGATGGGGTACAACTTATATAGGGTATGGAGTTGGGGGGTGGGTACAGGGGCCTGAGCTCTTGCCACGTAGTTCACGTTGGTCACGTGGTCCGTGTTGGTCATGTATGCAGGAGGTTATCTTCGGTCAGGTCACTGTAGGCCAAGAAGTCAGGAGTTGCCACACCTAGTTCCCTATGTAGTTTAGGCCAAGAGGTCACAAGTTGACACACCTAGTTCTCTAGATAGTTTGGAATGTGGGGTAGGTTCCGCTAACAGATAGCTCTCCATCAGCCAATTTGGGTGTGGGGTAAGCTCTGTCAATAGAACGATTCCTAACACAATTATGGGTGTGGGGTTCTCTGCAGACTACCCAGGGTGATGGTTCCTGCAATGATTTTAGGAGAAAATTGGCTCCTAACACTTTGTAACCCAAATTTTTCTTTTCAGGATCCCCTAAAGATAATGTTGCTCCTCCTGACAACATGAAGTAAATTTATGAATAGAAAGCTCACATTCCCAAGAGTTGGGAGGAGGGCTGATCATTGGTTACAAGTTGTTACTGGTAATGGTCAAAAAAAAGCTAAACAAAGGAAATTAGATTCAAGATTCTTCTTTTGAAAAGAAAAAAGAGGGATATAGATATGATAGGATAAAAGGGCAGATTATAAAATCTGTTTTGAAAAGAAAAAAAGGAGGATATATATATGATAAGATAAAAAAGTAGATTATTTAATGGGGAACCTCCTTCAGCCAATGGCCTTTAAGATGCTAGACCAGATTGGGGTGTGACTTAGGGTACCAGAAAGCTGCAGTCCCACCCAGCTCTCTCTTCTCCTCCTCACAAGCCACACCTGAATCTCAGACCCCATCCTTATTTCCTCGCTGTGATCCATGAGTTCCCTTTTAATAAAGAAAAACTCTATTCCAAGTTAGTTTGGGGTTATTTGACTTGTGTTCCCCCCATTTGACACATTCTGCATCATCTGGCACCCCATGTGGGAAAAAGTCCACACTTACTAGAAACCTCTCAGTTTGCCAGCCTGGGAATGTTTTCTTGCCTGCTCGTGGCCATCTGCCTCTGCTAAAGAACCTGACATTCCCCAGCAGCTGCTTTTGCAGCCAGCAATCCCTATGGCATTTCTTCTACCAGCATGGTATACACAGTTCTCAGCTCATGACTGACAAAAAGCTTTGGGCTTCCTTCTTATTCTGACCACCACCAACTCTTGAAATCTCTTTGATTGTCCTTAATAATTTGTAACACGAGGGCCTGCTTGTTGGGGCTTCTGTCCTGTCCAGTTCCCACAGCCGTTATTCCCAAAGAAAATCACACAGAGGTCTCCATAAGTTATAAACTGATTGGCCCATTAGCTCAGGCTTCTTATTAATTCTTATAACTTATATTAACCCATTATTTTTATCTATGTTAGCCACATGGCTAGGTACCTTTATCAGTGGGGTAGGTCACATCTTGCTTCTTCCATGGTCTGGGCAGGACTGCAGGAAGAGCTTCCTTCCTCCTAAAATACTCCTGTTCTCATTGCCCTGCCTCTACTTCCTGTCTGGTTATCCTGCCTATACTTCCTGTCTGGCTACTGGCTAATCAGTGTTTATTTAAAACATAATTGACAGATACAGAATTGTTCTATACCACTTCCCCCTCTTTTTTTTAAACAAAGGAAAATATCCATAGTCCATTTTTTTGGGAATGTGGGTGTAGTATTCCAGGCTACTTCCTGCTGGTCAGGGATGCTGATAATCTTATGAGGACCTAAAAAAATTTAGAATTATATTCAAGTCCTGACTGGAGTGTCCTGTGAGGCTTAATCATCTCAGGCAGAAGTCTTGAATCTGTTCTGGATGTAGAACTCAAATATCTAGGCCTTCTGTTCCTACCGCAGATTTTTCAGGTGGTCTTCCTTAATCAAACCTGATTTTTCTTAACTCAGAATGAATCCACAGGATCTGATTTCCTATGGAAACAAAAGCAAAATCTCTTCTCCAAAGTAACATACCTTTTGGCTTCAATTTTGAAGTCAAGGTATTTTCAAAATACCTATCTTGGATTAATTCAGCCGCATTTATAAACAAATACCTTTTAGCAGCTGTTGCTCCTTTCTCAGCATTCAAACAATTTAAAGAGAGCATAAGAACATACAGCATCCAGATTCTCTGTGTGTTTTCCATCTTTACGTGGCTTTATTTTAAGCTCTATTTCTTCTATTTTTAATATTTGGCTTTTTGAGACAGGGTTTCTGTGTATCTTTGTCCTGGAACTCATGCTGTAGACCAGGCTGTCCTTGAACTCACAGAGATCCGCCTGTCTCTGCCTTCCCAGTGCTAAAATTAAAGGTGTTTGCTACCACATCATTAACTCACAGAGATCTATCTGCCTCTGCCTCCCAGGCAATGGGATTAAAGGTGTGTACCACCACACCCAACTACTCTCTTCCCTTTTTATTTTAAGGACTTTAACCTTTTTCTTTTCTCTCCCAAGCCTTCATATGTTTTTAAACACAGAGTAAAACATTTAGAGGTTTTCTTCATCTTTGACTCTATCTTTACTGTATATCTCTCTCTTTTTATGACCACATGAGTCTTTACTTTTCTAAGCAATATGGGTAGGATTAAAGCCGTGGCTTTGACGGCTGGATCCAGTTCATTCCTTAGCTTTCTAGCCTCATGGCAGAGGTACCAGCCAGAGCCATGTTTATTGCCACAACTCTACAGCAGTTCAAGGTCCACAAGCTACAGCAGTGTGCTCACAAACCACACTCACATGCTCTGTAGTCAGACCACCTGCCTGAAATGATGGAGGAAGGTCATTGGTTAATTATAATAAAGAAACTGCTTGGCCTCATAGGTTAAAACATAGGTGGGTGGAGTAAACAGAACAGAATGCTGGGAGGAAGAGGAAGTGAGCTCAGAGACACCATGCTCCCATCTCCCACGCAGACATGATAGCTCTGCTCTCTGAGGCAGACGCACGCGATGAAGCAAGCCGCCAGGTCAGACATGCTGAATCTTTCCCGGTAAGACCTGTGCTACACAGTTTATTAGAGATGGGTTGATGGGGATATCAGAATTAGCCAGTAAGGGCTAAAGCTAATGGGCCAAGCAGTGTTTAAATGAATACAGTTTGTGTGTTGTTATTTCGGGGCATAAGCTAGCCAGGCAGCGGGGGTGCTGGGGACGCAGCCCCGCCGCTCATATTACAACACTGAAAGAGTCAGAGTTTGACCTGGCAGGACAGCCCAGAAAGCCAGCATTTTAAAACAGTGCAGCTTAAAACAAAAATGCATGCAGTCAGCTTTTCATCAATACCATTTAAGTGTTTTGTAGCAGGGACTCTTAAAAGAGCTGCAAGGTTTAACAGCTAAAGCTGAGTCAGGAAGCCTCTCTTAAATGAGAGTGTTTGCCTCTAGCAAGTAGAGCAGACCTGAGAAATTGCTGCTACCAAGAAGCCATGCTTTACCCTATTCCTTTCTGTCTAGAATGACTTCCCAAGCTCTCTAAGGTTTTATGTGGATACAGTTGTCCACATGGGTGCCATTCTGTAACATGAGGGCCTGCTTGTTGGAGTTTCTCTCCTGCCCAGTGCCCACAGACAGTAAGCCACAAAGAAAATCACACAGAGGTCTCCATAAGTTATAAACTGATTGGCCCATTACCTCAGGCTTCCTGTTAACTCTTATAACTTATATTAGCCCACTATTCTTATCTATGTTAGCCACATGGCTAAGTACCTTTTTCAGTGGGGCTAGTCACATCCTGCTTCTTTGGTGTCTGAACAGGACTGCCAAGGGAGCTTCCCTCTTCCCAGAATTCTCCTGTTTTCCTTGCCCCATCTTTTCTTCCTGTCTGGTTGTCCCACCTATACTTCCTGCCTGGCTACTGGCCAATCAGCGTTTATTTAAAACATGATTGACAGAATATAGACAATTGTCCTGCACCACTCCCCCCTTTAAAAAAAAACAAGAACATCCAAGAGTTAATAAGAAGCTTGAACTAATGGGCCAATAAGTTTATAACTTATGTAGACCTCTGTGATTTTCTTTGGGGCTGAACAGGTATGGGACCTGGTGGGAGGACAGAACCCAGGCAGGAAAAAAAACCCATTAACAATAACTGCTCTTAGTTTGTTACTTGTTCTTTCTATAACCAAACACTGCTACTTGCAGGTACTAACCCAAAGGGTACTCAAAGGAATAAAATTTGGCAGATGGTTGTGTTCCACTTTCCAGAATTTGGAAAATTAAAATATGTACACCATACCATTGACACTTATTCAGGCTTTCAGTGTGCAACTACCTTGCACTCAGAAAAGGCAGATTCAGTAATCACACATTTATTAGAAGGTATAGCTATCATGGGCATAACTGCACAAATAAAGACAGACAATGGTTCAGCATATGTGTCTAAAAATGAAACAGGTTTTTTGCTTATTGCATATAATGTGAGGCATATTACAGGTATACCAAGCAATCTTACAGGTCAGGCATTTATAAAAAGTTCAAATCGAACTATAAAGAATATGCTAAACAAACAGAAAGGAATGGAAACAGCCCCGTAAATAGATTGTATAATGCTTTATTAACTTTGAATTTTCTTAATGCTAATGAGAAAGAAAAAGTGGCAGTAGAGAGATATTGGATAATAGAAAAGACTTCTGAATTAAATCAGTCGGTGTATTTCAAGGATGTGTTGACCTCACAATGGAAACCAGGAGATGTGCTGTATTGAGGAAGGGGTTTTGCTCTTGTTTCCTCAGGAGAAGAAATCTATGGATACCATAAAAATTAATAAAGATTCAGTTTTTAAAAGAAAAATCTCTTGAGAAAGAGAAATGACAGCTCATCCAAAGAGGTGACAATCATACAAGTGGTAAGGAAACCTCATAAAGGTTGGGGCAGGGTTCTGTTTTTGTCTTTACAGGAAAATACTCATCTTCAAAATGTCAAGAGACCTTGGACATTTGGATGCCTAAAGAGGAAAAAAATGACTATCCAGAAAGGATCACTAAGTAAAGAGGAATATGACTTATGAGGCCAGGTCATCTGAGGGTAAAAACTATCTAATTTCCTATAGAGTTATAAAATCACTTAAAAAATCAAAGCTGGCTTTGGAGTTGGACAATTGCTTTCTGTCTCTAAATCTAAGCATGTTGTTAAAAGAAAAATTCAGAGTTTCTGTCTCATGTCAGGAGCCATACCAGGACAGAATGACAAAAGACTTTAGAAAAAATTTTATTTTTCTCCATGCCTATTTTGTCTATATCATATCTTCCATTGAATATATGTCTATATGAATAATGTTTAACTCTTCCCCAATGAACAGTATATTTTCTTGCAATAAACTTTGAAATTTCCAGGAAGTTGATGAGGCCTCACAGCAATGACTCCACCTGGTTGATACAATGTCATGTTGCTGATAGTGCTACTATAAAACCGGTTTTGGGTACAAGCTGCTCAAGATGGTTCCAACTTGGTTAGGTGAAATGGTGCACCTTCTTACAATGTTCTGGCCAAATAAGAACTTAAAGAAAAACCCTACCGACTACTCAATAGTAATAGTAATTTTGAAATTTAAGCACCATTTTACTTTTACAGAATCCCATAGAAAGAACATCACCCCCATGACAGGTGGAAGCAATTCTAGAAGACAATGTCCCCTTTCCCAACAAAGCTTGTCCTCAGGGTTAGGGACATTATTTAGGGGTTATTACTCATATAGGGTTTGGGGTGGAAATCATGTAGGCCCAGAGATCTCCTTGAAAAAAAAAGGGGGGAACTGAATGGGATAATAGGTAGATAATTCACTGCACAGTTGTTTAAAGATTGTTTAATATTCTGATACAAAGTCTTAGTCTTTAAATTATAAAGGTATCAAGTATTATAGGTCAATAGTCATTCATGTTTGTCATACTTACAGTCAGACTAATTAGGTTCTTCAGATACATAGAAATTATATTCTGTATAGATAGGTAATCTGCAACCACTTCAAAGAACTGTAGAATATAACATTTAAATAACTTAGGGTTCTGTTGACTTTAAGACATGATGCTCCTGGCAGCACTAATCTATTCCCAAGACAATGTTGAGTACCTAAGACACTCTACTTGGAGCTTGTTTTCATCTTGGCACAACTGGCCTTTGGGTAAGGAACTGCCCATGCCTCGACCACTGACAGAGTGCATGGTGTCCGGACAGGACAAGCAGGATAAAAGCAAAATGACTGGGAAACCTTGCCAAGACAGGGTTATATGGTTTTGTAAATTTTTCCTGCCTCTGAAAATGGTTTGTCAGTTACTCTAGGCCTTATCCAAATTTGGTTACTTCAACCTTGCAAATGAGACTCTGGGTGATTGCTCAGGTAGCCAGTTGTCTCTGTCATCTACTGCACATTTTGGAAGCTGCTTGATTGCACTTCCTGCCTACTCAAGTAATATTATCTCTCTTCTTAGGTCTTTGATGGCGTTGAAGATTCGATAGTTGTAGTTACCTTCATCTTAGGATCTAGCCAAGCAATTTTCCAATACAAGACTTAGACTCCTTAGAATAAAATGATTATTAAAACATTTAGCATATACTCCTTGCTTAATATTGTTTATGCTGGTTGTAATTCTAAATTTTATATTTGATATCTGTTCTTAGTGTATATGCTTTTGTATTGGGTTTGGAATACTCTTATTTAGACAAAATGGGGAGGTGTTAGGGAACCTCTTTCAGCCAATGGCTTTTAAGAGGCTAGACTAGATTGGGGCATGACTTAGAGTACCAAAAAGCCACAGTTTTGCAAAAGTCTCTCTGTTCTCCTTGTGAGCTTTACCTGGCTGTCAAAACCCATCCCTATTTCCTCACTGTAATTTGTGAGATCCCCTTTAATAAAGTAAAACCATATAATCAGAGTTAGCTTGGGATAATTTGACTCGTGTCCCATTTGATGCATTCTGTATCAATTACTGAATCTACTTTAGAAAAGTAACTACTAGTTTTTAATATGTTTTATTGGATTAGATTTTTGTATATTGTATACAAATTCTATATATTAAGATTAATTTTGTTAGAATATATTGTACATACCTTTCTACTCTTGTTCAAGGTATTGTACCTGTATAACTCATTTAACAATGTAATACAAATTTCTAGTCCTTGAAAATTATAATTACCAACTGTTTAAGATAATAAGGAAATACAGGTTTGTAGTTAATCACCTATTATAAATGAACTTGTAGTCACATTAGGTATGTTTTCAAGGTCAAACAAAGATATATTTTGGATAGACAGGTCACCTTCAAATACTTCAGAGATCTCCAGAATATGGGATTTAAGATATTTTAATAATATAGGTTTCTTTTTTTTTCTTTTTCTTTTTTTTATGACAATAAGATATGTCTGCTCCTGGCAGCACTAATCTACTTCAGAGTAGATAATGAACATTGAAGAAACTCCACATGTGCAAAAGCACACCACTGAGCAAGAAAATGCCCTTGTTTCAATTGCTGACATCATGCTGCCCTAAATGAACGAGCAGGACATAAAAGAAAACATGGTCAAGACAAGGAGGGACAGCCTTTCAGAATATCCCGCTTTCGGGGGCTGGAGAAATGGCTCAGTGGTTTAAGAGCATTGCCTGCTCTTCCAAAGGTCCTGAGTTCAATTCCCAGCAACCACATGGTGGCTCACAACCATCTGAATGACGTCTGGTGCCCTCTTCTAACCTACAGATATACACACAGACAGAATATTGTATACATAATAAATAAATAAATAAATAATATCCTGCTTTCACAGAAAAGGCTGTTGGATATGCTAGGTCTGTAGGCCAAAGATGGATGCCCCAATGTTACAGAGGAACTTTGGGTGACTGTCCATGCAGTTAGATGTTTTCTCTTATTTCTCACATTTTTTAGAAGTCACTTGTTTGTACTTCCTGCTTACTCAGTTAATATTATTTCCTTCTTGAATCTCTGAGTGAGTTGAAGACTAGAGAGTTTTAGTTTTCCTTGTTTACCAGATACAGAAAACAAGTTATAATAGAAAGTAAATTAGGTACAAAACTTTGGACTCACCAAGATAGGATAGATATGGAGTATTTTCTCTAAATATGTCAAATGCAAGTGGAATAGACATTGTTGATGTATTTATTGCCTGTATATATTGTATATAGTTTTCTTATATTAGTTATAGCCTTATTTTTTAGACAAAAAGGGAAATGTTGTGATATTTCATTTGTATTTTAATAAATAAAGCTTGCCTGAAGATGAGAACACAAAACAGCTATACTAGTCAGCCATATAAGCCAGGTAGTGGTGGCACACACCTTTCATCCCAGCAGTCACACTAGTTAATCATAATTGCTGGATGGTGGTGGTGTATGTCTCTAATCCCAGCACTAGAGAGGACTATAAAGTGGGTTAGACAGGAACTCGCTCTCTTTCAGTCTGAAAATTTCAAGGAGATAAGAGCTCTTTAGTGGCTTGGCTGCTTTGCTTTTCTGCTCTGCAGCTTGAACCCTGTCTCTAGGTTTTTATTATTCATTTTGCATTTTTTAGGTTAAATATTTAGTTGTTTAAAATAAGCTAAATTTATTTTCTTGCAACTGAAAATTGCAAGACATTGATGGAACTTATAGTATGTGTATTACTGCTTCAAATTATATAGTATTTAGTCCATAAGCTGACTTACCACGTTTTATATAGTTGATTTGCCTGTGAAAGTTTTATTAGGTTGGAAAATTCTGATTTAATTCTTCTGAGCTTCTATTGTGTTATCAGAATTATAAAAAAATCTAGAATTGATATAATTTTCCATTTTAGAATGAGGGGAATAGCAACACTGTGGTTATATTTGCTAAATATGAAGTGGATTAGGATTGCTTTTGTATTGGGTTTATAGGGAGGGTGAAAGATAGGCAGAAGTGATTTGTAGTGTACTGCTATTTAGACCCTGTATGTGAAAGCAAGAAAAGATCTCAAAAATCAAAATTTTAAATTTTGTTTATTTTGATGCTGGAGATTGACTTTAAGTCCCTGAGTATGCTAATCACACCGAGTCCTATTAAGGCTTAGGATTCTATATTATATATCTAGTAGTCCATCTGTTTTACTGTATCCAATTTTTCTTTCTTTATCTTTGATTTTTTGAGTTAGGTTTTCTCTTTGTAGTCCTGGCTATCCTGGAACTTGCTGTGTAGCCCAAGTTGGCCTAAGACTCAGAGATTCATTTGCCTCTGCCTCCCAAATGCTGGGACTAAAGGCATGTGCTCCTACTCCAGGCCACACCATCTACTCTTTAAAATAATTTCATTAAGTGGTCAGAGTTTGTTAATTGTTTTAATTATTTGTGTGTGGGAGGGCATGTGTATGTCATTGTAAGCCTGTGGAGGTCAGAAGACAACTTCCAAGTGTCAATTCATGGATCTGGGAGTCGAACTCATATTGTCAGGCTTAGTGACAAATACTTTGAGTTACTGAATGTTGGCTGCCTCATTATTAAGTGGTAGAGATAGGATTAAAGCCTAGATTTGTATGATGTAATACAGACCAGGCTCTTACTGTGACAGCACTCTGCCTTCCGTGTTTTGTAGCCTAGGATGACCTTCAACCTCTGACCCTCCTATCTCTACCTTGTGAGTGATTGGATTAGAGGTCTGTGCTGCTTCACCCTCTTTATGCTGTGCTGGGGAACACACTAAATGCTTCATGTATGATGATAGGCTAGCATTCTACCAATTGAGCTAAATCAGCCCAGTTACTATTTTCCACAGATATAATTATTATAAAATAAACATTTCCCATCTTTGTATGTCATAAATTTAAAATAAAATTTAATCATTTTCTCAACAGTGAATAAGAAAGGGTCCAAACTTGTTTTATTTATATTTGACAGAAGATAAACTATGAAAAAGGCCAAAAACTCACACAGTGATGTAAGACTTATGTTTCTATATGGAAACTGCTTCATGCTTGATGGAGGATAAATCGTTGTAGTTGGAATAAACGAAGTGCTGTTTTAGCCAGGCATGGTGGTACATGTCTTCTATGCCCAGAAGGGAGGAGTCTGAGGCCCAAGAACCCAGAAGCCAGTCTGGGTTACAGAGCGAGAAGCTGTCCCTTAAAATCTGTGCCCCAACAAACAAGAATCCCTCCAAAGCAAAACAACAGCTTTGGATTAGAGGTCACACAGCGTGGACAAAGGATTAGAAAGTGGCAGTGCTAGCTAGACTTCAGCCACCCCCATCACTCTGCCCCTAATATTTTATCCTAGCAATGGAGGACAGGAAGGCATTGAGTCATGGGTGGGTGGCTTTATATCATTTTTGGGAAGGTACTGAATCAGAAACCACTAACTTCGGGAATATGGCCAAATACTGGCAGATTTCATTTCTGTTTGTGCAAGCGAATGTTTGTGTGGTAGTGAGGCCAAAAATCTTTCAGGTTTTGAAGGTCACCATTGGTGACACTTAACAATACATGTGTTAATTTAGCTATGGAAAATATTCAGTCCCCTGCACTCACTCAAGTAAAATGGAATACCATAGAGTGGAAGAGATGTTTTCCAAAACTGTAATTAAACATGAAATATAATTCATATAAAATTAGAGTTTGTTCATCTAGTTACTGAAAGACCCTCAGAGAGGACCTTTTCCTCCAATGAAGTCCCCAGAACCAGGACACTCAGAGTCCAGACCACAGGATGCAATTAGCAAGAGGTTTATTGAGTAAACACAGGTACCTGCAGGGGGTCCGAGTCCAGACCACAGGATGCAATTAGCAAGAGGTTTATTGAGTAAACACAGGTACCTGTGGGCAGCAAAGTCTTTAGGAGGACTTTGTGCACCTGCTAACTGGAGGGCGGGCTTTTTATAGGGAAGAGCAAACAGCAAGTTTACAGAAGCAAAACAAATGCGTGGTTATTGGTCGATTGGAAAGAGGCGGGGGCATGAATGGTTTCCTCTCTCAGCATGGATGTTTGGCAATAGTCATCCTGTTCCTATCTTTATAGATATCCTGTTTTGCAGTTAACCTGCTTTGTTGATGTGCTATCTTATTGACATCCTGCCTTGCAGTCTTTCTATCTCAAGCACATGGGATATTCTTACGAAAGCAGGCTGGCTGCTGATCTGGAGAATTTTTTTATTTTAAAGCAAACAGGACGTTCCCCTGGGAGCATGCTAGCTGCGGGTTTTGAGGAGGGGGTCTGTAGGGTCTTTCAGTTACTAGTCTCCAGGCAGCAATTGAAAGTGCCCTGTTTGCAGAAATCACTCAGGATTGTCATTGTCTCACTAAATCCAGCTAGGATTTACTGACTCAGCACTCACATAGTCTGAAATCGAAATTTAAATATACTCTATTGATTACAGGTGTAAACTTACTATTTACAACATATAAAACTCCACTTACAAAGGGATCCTTTTCTTCATATAGTCATTTTTTAATAATCAGTACTTCCCTATCCCCTAAAACTGGAGGTGTGCCCTGCTATATGAGATACAAATTAAATCTGTCTTTCCAAGTCCATTAGTTTTTCTCCTGATTATACTGTGGACTGAAACCAGACTTTTAAGTGCCCTTCCTGAGGGGCAGAACAAGTAAATATTACTAAGAGTTTCCGTGTCTCGGGGAAGCAGGCAAAAGCTTTTGTGGGCAGCCAAGTGTGTTGAGGCTCTGTTTCTCTAAGGTCAGTTCACATGCAGTTCTTACTCTTCCATGGAGGTCCCACTGAGACGACAGCAACAGGACCCAGCATTCTGGGTATTCCCCCTCCCCCCCCTCAACAAATTTCACTGTTTTTTTCTTCCAGGGTAATGAATTACTGCAAGGGTGCGGGCTAAATCCAAGCAGTAGTTCGATTTAGTAGTGCTGCCAACAGACGTTTGGCGGTTGGGTGCCGCGGCCAGCGAGCCAGACCCTGCGGGCGACTCTTCACTCCTTCCGGCCTGGGGTGTGTGGGAGGGGGTCGGGGACGTTTTCCCCTTCACCTCGGGGAGGGTGTGGGGCTTCGGACCACCACTGGGGCCTAGTCTAGGGCGGCACCCGGGCAGCTGCCCCTCCGGCGCACTCCCCGTGGAGGTTCTTATATGTGGCAGGGTCAAAGTGTGCGCCTTCTTCCGAGGGCAGCGGTTTGGGACCGCGACTCGGCCGCTCCTGGGCCCTGTGGGGCTCGCTATTCCCGGAGTGCGCGGGCGAGCGCAGGATCACCGAAGCCGCAGTCTCGGCCCACCGAAAGGTTTCTGGGCAGGCAAAGATCTTCCGTGGTGTCCCTGCGCGCCGCCGCCGCCGC
>NC_022026.1:60586307-60592265 GCF_000317375.1 Microtus ochrogaster | reverse complement strand
CGCCAGGGCTCCAGAAGCCACTCGGCCCGTACCCTCCATTCTCTGCCCGCGTATTTAAGAAGCACAACCTAGCCGGCTGCCCCACTCAGTGACAACCCTTCTCAGGACGGACGGGCCCTTCAGCCAATCACCGAGCAGAGCTGGCGAGCACCCCGCTCCCGGGTCTGTGGCGGCCTCGGCGGGCGGGCTAAAGCAGCTAGCAAGTTGAGTGGAGCCACGGCTGACGCAAGTCAACAAAGGTCACGTGAGGCGAAGGGCCTGCTCCGATTGGCCGCAGAAGCCGGGCAGGAAGGGGGGGTCACGGCAGCGGCGTGGGGTTCGGTGTGTGACACAATTACAACAACTTTGTGCTGGTGCCGGGGAAGTTTGTGTCTCCTACGAATCTCCCCAGAGCTCCCGGCCCCCGCGCGCTCCGGCCATTCCCGTCGTCCCCGCCTGTGGCTGTCCCCTTCCCGCCCCCGCGATGTGAACCTACAGCCGAGCCGTCGCCGCTACCGACCCAGTGGCTCCACAGCCCCTGCTGCAGCTGCCTTCGCCTCTACCGCGTTGGGATTTTTCGCCTCCGCCGTCTTTTGCGGCGGAGGAGGCAGAGATAAAGTTGGTGTGCCGGTCCCGTGCGGAGATTGGCGTCGTTGCGGGTCCCGGCGAGGGGAGGGGGGCTATCGGCTTTGGAGTTGGGAATTCGCTGCGTTTCCATGAAATCCTGCGGAGTGTCGCTCGCTACCGCCGCCGCCGCCGCCGCTTTCGGTGATGAGGAAAAGAAAATGGCGGCGGGAAAAGCGAGCGGCGAGAGCGAAGAGGCGTCCCCCAGCCTGACAGGCGACGAAAGGGAGGCGCTCGGCGGACTGGACAGGTATGGGGCGCGGGCAGGGGCCCGGGCGGCTCGGGACAGGCAGGCGCCGCTCTCCGCCGAGGTTGGAGCGTGGCTCGCGTGTGGTGGCGGTGGGGCGGGCACCTCGGCTGGGCGCTCAGGGCGCCGCGCCGACGCCGGGGCCTCGGGCTCCGGCAGGGACCGCTCGGCGGCGTTGCGGGAGCACTAACGAGCCGCGTGTGTCTTTTTCGGCAGCCGCCTCTTCGGGTTCGTGAGGTTTCATGAAGATGGCGCCAGGATGAAGGCCCTCCTGGACAAGGTAAGGCAGCTGCGGGCCGGAGCGCGGACCCAGTCCCTCGGGCCAGAGGCGCGCTCGCCCGGGGCCACCGCTCATTGTGGCCTCGGACGACAGCCGAGGGGCTTGCGGACAACTAATTCCTGCCCCTGCGCTCCCCCACCCCCTGGTGCCTCGCTTGCTCTCTTCAGAGATCACTTCTCTCAGAGCCAGAGCAACAGAAGCAGCCGCGCATTTTGGGCCGAGCTCATGTGCGGCGACCAAATTGCTTCCGATGTTAGCGCCCCGGGGAGCTAGGCCGATGATCCCCGGGGTGCAGGGTCCTGAGATCCCGAACGGGGCAGATTGCCTTGGATCCCCCATTAGTTACCTCCCCGGGTTTTTAGGGTTCCTTTAGTCAGGCTGTTGGTGATGTCTGCTGTTAACCGAACGTTTTGGGACGGCTTCTTGTCTCTGCCGCCTGCAGGGGGAAGTTGTCCGTACTTTAGGTCGGTGACGACTTTGCATTGGGTTGGTGACACGTATTTCGATTGCTGTGTGCTTTACCTGAAGTTAGGTGACTTGTTTACTTTTTGGGTCTCTCTGCTATAGATATACCACAGTTTATGTGAGTGCGTTTTCTGGACCTTCGTTTCCTGTGAGTCTGCCAGGGGCGGTTGGCGAGGATTCGGGGTGTAGTCTCTGTTTATTTGTGTGGAAAGTTGTTGGTACTGTCATTTAGTTAAGTAATGGCTGCTTCTATCAGCCCAAGATGGCGGGACAGGGTGGGAGGAGAAAGTGAAGGGGGGGGTTTGGGGACGGAGGAGAGGTAAACATGGAAATAAATAGTATCGAAGAACAGGCCTCCTCCATGGAGTGTGTAGCTCAGTGGTTAAAAAAAATTGTCATAGATTATTTGCATATAGATTTTTTTGTACCCTTCTCTAGCTTGGAAACAGCATGCGCCAGCCTGGTAATGCTGATCAACCTGTAGCACATTTGGTTACCCATCGGAAGCAAGCTATTGAACAAAGGCTGGAGTCTGTTCCGTCGGCTGCAGTTTATAGTTCCTGACCGAAGTGTGCTTGGAATGGTATTGGGAGGCTTTCTTGTCCATTTGGACCCTGGAACTTGGAGTGTGTATGCAAGCTGTTGCATTCGTTAGATGTTTTCTTCTTTGGCTGTAGTCTAGGTTTGCGTTTGACACTTAGCTCTATTGTTGCAAGTGAGAAATTTAAGAAAGAAGACTAAAGCCTAGCACCATTTTAAAAAGTTGATTATTTTAATGATTATCTTTTTTTTTTTTTGGCCTGTATTTTGGTTTAGCGATATTAGTTGCTTTTTATCTCTAGTCACAGGTATCTAAATATAAGAAGTTTTGAGTATAGGCAGTGACCAGAAAACAGAACACACATAATCCTTTTCAGTAAGTCCAGTTTCTTTGAGCGGTAAGAGCATTTGAATTAAACTTTGACAATATGGGTATTAATGTGCTCCATTAAAATTGTCGCTGGACAAAATGTACAGACTAGTTTTTGAATGATATAAGCATCAGTAGTTGTTGGTCTTCGGCTTTTAAGATTACCTCAGCCTATTTGAAAGTCTTTTATGTACAAAGAATAGATTTCTGTGAAGTTGTCATTCCAAAGTTAATTAAGTGTTCAGATTGAAGGCCCATTTTATTTTGGATTGAGCATTGCCATTCTACATTGCGTTAAGAAAGTTGCTAGCAGGAAGAATTCATTTTGAAAGTTTGACTAAATTTATTGCTTTTGGTTATGGTGATGAAGAAATAAGTGGAATCTGTTTTATGTACACGTGTAAAGTGCTAGTTCATAATTTTATATCTTAGAAGGCTTGTAATCAGAATCACAGCAGGTGGTGCCTAGCATTGGATATTGCATTGTACTAGTGAGTGAAACCTACAGTTAACATTTTAAAAATTGCCCATTTTCAAAATTTTCTAAATGTGCATTATTCATTTTTTTGGTATTTGAATATAGTAACATCTTAAACATGAAAAATTTGTGAAGCTTCATTTTATTTTGGGGAAGAATTATGACTTAATACGTGTCGGGTAGTTTGATAAACTGAGTAGTATATTGAGCTAAAAAAAATCTTCACTGGTTTGGGCTAAGTGCTCCTTAGGGTCCTAGCTACTTAGATCAGGACCCAACAGCCTTCATGTTAAAACATTCTATATTACGTATTTTGAACGCTTGGATAGATCTTAGTTGTGTCCTTATTAGCTTGAACATATCCGTAAAATGTGTAATATAAATTTATGCTTCACAAAATGTAACTTTTTTCTTCTGCTTGAATTGGATTCTGCATAGAATGAGTGAACTAGAGTCCTTGGAAAGGAGTATTGAGTTATTTAGTTTTATCCATCCTTTAAGTTTCTTGAGAATCTGTATTTTTGGATGTGAGGTTTGGGGAGTGGAATGTTGAGTTATGTTGGTTTTAGAATTATTTCCTATGTAACTCTTTAAAAAAATGTTGACTTTTCTCTACTGTGTGTGTTGGGTGTGTTCAGGCAGTTTAACCGAAAACATAATAAATAATTACCAGAATTCCTTTTTTAGCTACAAATTTTGTTGCATTATTCCCAGAAAAATTTCGTCTGTTCCAAAATGTATTTCACTAAATTTCTTGTGGAAATTTAGTCATTCCTATTTGTTTTGAGGAAAAAAAAATTTCCCCTTGTGTTTTTATTGCATCCTTAAAGTTTTAAAGTGCACATTTATAAACAGAAGTCTAAAACGTTTTGAAAGACTAAAACCATTACATAAGTATTTTTTATTTGTTTGCAAATTTATTTATTACTTTTTCCTGTGTGAGGCTGCTATATTTCAGGTGATTTCTCCTGGACTCTGCGTTCTTTTGTAAGATCCCATTATGCAAGAGTGATTGAAAGAAGTTTTCTTTACAGGATTGTCTTTTATATATAGTATGGTGTTTTGTATTTAAAAAATTTAATAAGGTATTTTTGTAGTAATACCTTAAATAAGGCTGTAAGGAACTAGAGCTTGCTTTAAAATTCTTGTAATATAGCATGATCTTTAAATTTTCTCTTTAATGCTGAACCTTAAATTTTGGATAACTTAATTATTCATTATTATTACTTATTTATGTCTGTGTATCACTTGGGTGGTGTGACTGGTGAGGCCAGGAAGCTTCTGATCTCTTAGAACTGGCAGTTGTGAATCACTATGTGGGTCCTTGGAATTGAAACTGCATCCTCTATAAGAGCAATCAGTTCTCCTAACCGCGTGCATGTGTTTGTGTGCACGGGAGAGACTGGGAGAGAGAGCATTGCATGCAGGCTAGAGCAGGCACACTAGCAAGCACCAGTGGAAAGTCAGGAATCCTTGTTCTAGTCTTTCCTATGTCACCGTGATTGAACCCAGGTGGTCAGACTTGGCAGTAAGTGATTATTGACTGAGCCATGTCCCAGGCCCTATAGTTGTTTGTTTCAAACAATCTTATTGTTAAAGTTTGTCTTAAGTATTCTGGTTGGGTTTCTTTTTGATAGCTCTTTTAATAGAAAGAATTTATAGAATACTTAGGAATTACAAATTGTTCATCATTTGAAAAATTAAAAATGTATTCTTAAAGTGTTATTAAGAAAATACTTGACATTTTTATTTTTGGGGGTGGGTAATGAAAATAATTTTTAAGATCTACTGAAGCATATATTTTCCTAAGCTTGGTTTTGCATATGTGAGGAAATTATTAGGTAAGTTTTAGAGGTATCTTATGTTATAATATTGGATTATTGGTGATGTGTGAAAACAAATGTGTACTTTATTTTTGTAAGGACTTAAAGAGGATATTCATTTTCAGTGCTAAAGAACTTTAGTGTTTTGGTTGGAAAAAGTAGTTATAGAAATAGTATCATGAGGGCTGGCAAGATGACTCATCAGGAAAAGGCACTTGTTGCCAAGCCCGAGCGAGGACTTAAGTTTGCTTCCTTTGAACTACAATGAGGAGGGAGAGAGAACTGATTCATTCTACCCCCCCCCGCCCCCCCACACAAAATAAATAAGTATGCCTTGTGACTGAAAATTAGATTTTTAATTTGATTGCTTTTTAAACTTGTTTTCTAGTTTGGAAAATTATCTTCTAAACACTTATAGTCAAAATTGCTTGGACAAAGTTTTATGCAATTACTACGTATTTGCTAAGATTTTTGCTGTGTTCACTGAAACAAAATTATAGTAAGAGATTACAGAACATGTTCACATGTCTGTCACAGAATAGAGTTGTAGCAGTACATATGTAGACTCTTGTTTCTTTGTTTGAGACAGGGTCTTAACTCTAGCCCCAGGTGGCCACTAGGTAATAGTGTTCCTGCATCAGCCTCCTTACTACTGGGATTTATAAGAGTGAGCCATAAGAATGCTTGGCTCTAAACTGGTAATTTTAAATTTCTGTTTTTTTCATTGAATAGATTTTCTGTAGACTCAGATACAAAAGACAACATTTGACTTCCTTTTACATAATATAGGTTGTTAAAACTGCTTCAAAGGTAAATTTTTGTTACTTGTGTAACAAAAACACTTAAGGTTTATTGCTTAGCAGGCTGCACTCTTTTTCTGATTTAGATCATGTAACATTTAGTTTTGCATATATATTACCAATGTTCTGCATATTTGAAGGGGAGTTTTGTTCATTTTTGCCGGCCGGTAGGATTTGCTGAAGGAGGCAGAGGCAGGAGGATCACGAGTTCGAGGCCAGCCTGGGCTACACATTTTTGCTTTGAAACTCAGTGATGTTTTGATTTCTTTGAAATTGATGTTAATAACTGATAACACTACATTATTAGTATTTTTGAAATGTGGTATCCAGAGAACTAATTTTTTTTTTTTTT
>NC_022026.1:60538557-60586207 GCF_000317375.1 Microtus ochrogaster | reverse complement strand
AGCACCCTAGACTTTCCAATCCTTCTTAAAAATTTGGTGTTTCAATGAAAACATTTTTTGCAGTTTTTATATTACAATTCTTTAATGTAGATATTGAAATCATTAGTAAATAATAATCAGCATGGGTAATATCATAATAATCAATTATAATTTAGCTTTTGATTTAGGAATGTGGAAGTTTCATGTTTGAATATAACCCCAATCAAATCTGACTATAAAGATATTTTCATTATAAATCAACATATATACTAGATTTTTTTCTGATTCAGTGATCAGTGGTTAACATGTTTATCTTGGCTTTCAGAACTTCTGAGAATATTTCAAAACTCTCATGTCTTTATTCACTAAGAAGAGAAATGTTCTCAAAATGAGGTTTGGGCAACTTCAAGTTATTTTTCTATTGATGGAGCTACTTGTATGAGTAACCATGGTTAGGAAACTGTGGGAATCTGGTGTCAGAACCTCAGCTTCCTAATGTTGTAATTTCTCCTCCTGATAATTAAATTAATGAATCAATAAGTATTTATTGGGCTTCTACAAATGCAAAACTGGACAAAGTAGAGTAGAAGATATAAAAAATATCAAATTAATCCTGACCCTTAAATAGTCCATAAGAGTTTATTTAGTTATTACTTCTCCAACATCTAAGAACATCACATTGTAGTAAAAATAGAAGATACTGTATATGCATACCTTCAAACACACATGTGTACAAAAACATCTCATTGATTCTTTTTAACCATTCTTGAACTATTTATAGTCATACAAACTAACTTGTCCAAAAGTACCAATAGTAATTCCATACACTCCATGAAATGGTCAAACCAGAGCAAATTCAGGTTTGGTTTTCCTAATCTATTTCCCTTAATTTAGTACTTAATAAAAAAATTCTAATTATAGTTGCATCATTTGACGAAATGCATGTGATTTGGTCTTCTCTTCCAGTTTATAGTTTCTTTCTAATACCATATTTGACTCTATTTATTATCAGTCAATATTTGTTAAATTAAACTTACTTGAAAATAATTAAACTGTGGCACATAATCAGTAGAATACCACTAGGTATTTCTCATAATGTCTGGGATTCTAAATTACAACTTAAGGCAAGATACTTGATTATGGCAGGTAGGTAAATGATCACCCAGAGTTGCCTGCCCCTAGCCAGTGGAAACAGTAAATATTATTCTGTCAGTCTAATGCAGCTTTGTAAATGTATTTAAATGGAGGTTTTGAAGTAGCTGGTTAATTCAGGAGTATCCTTATGAGGCTAATGTAATTATTGCAATCCTAATTTTTTTTTTTTTTTTTTTTTTTTTTTTTTTTTTTTTTTAAAACACTACCTACCACTTGTCCAAGAATTGAAATGATGGTTGGGCTATTTAGGGCTTTCATGTAGTTATTTGCAGACTATTTAATTAATGGAGTTTATTTAATGAAAGCATGATAGATAGTCATGTATTCATACTGAAACTTGATATATAATTGCATATGCTTTCTATATTGGTTTGTAAGTTATGACAGAAATATTTGAATGCACACCAAGTTCAAGTGCTCAGTGTAGGAAATATGAAGGTAATGTGGATATCATTATGTTAAACTTGAAACTCCTTGAGTTGGGGTGGGATTAGTATAAGGATTACTGGCCCATGAATATTAGCGGCAGAAAGCACAATGTCCAGTACTCTGAACATTTGTAAGAAAGGTCAGTTTAACAGATTACAAAACTCCTAAAAACTATGGCAATTTTTTCTTTGGAGATCCTTACTAATTCTCAATTAGATAGTAACAAGTTGCTTTTTAATTTTGTTTACAAAAATAATCTAAAAATCAGATTTTGGCTTTTTCAGCTCTTCAAAGGATGATCTATGTGTTATATACCTCATGATCTTTCTTTGTAATACTAATATATACTTTCCTATGGTTTTTTTTTTTTAAGATTTATGTATGCAGTGTTCTGTCTGCATGTATACCTGCACGCCAGAAGAGGGCACCAGATTTCATTACAGATGATTGTGAGCCACCCTGTGGATACTGGGAATGAACAGCTAGTGCTCTTAACTTCTGAGCCATCTCCAGCCCTCTATGAGTGCGTTTGTTTGCCAGCTTAAAAGATAAAGATCAGTTTTGGAGGGGTAATCACAAAGTAGTTAAGTAATCACTATTATGGAGAGCGGAACACAGCTAGGGAGATAGATTTTGAACTTCTTTATAGAGTTCCTTTCTCTCATGTAATTTTTTAGATTTATTTTATGTACAAGTATTTTCCCTGCATGTATGTATGTATGTATGTGCACCATGCATATATTCCTGGTATATTCAGAGGTCAGAAGAGGGCATTGGATTTCCTGGGGCTGGAGTTACAGATGGATGATAATTGAACTTGGGCCTTCTGCAAGAGTAGTAACATGTCCTCTTAACCACTGAACCAACTCTCCAGCCCTTCTCACTTTGAAAAAAAAATTTTAAAAAGTTATTTTTTAGGTTTAAATTTTTTATTTTACGTGTATGAGTATGTATGTGCACCATGTTTGTGCCTATTGGAGATCAGAAGAGACATTGAATCCTCTGGAATTGGAGTTAACAAATGGCTTTGAGTTGCCAGGTGGGTACTGGGTCCTCTTCAAGAGCAACAAATACTCTTAATGCCTGTCTCTAGAGTCCCTTCTTTTTATTTTTTAATTATGTGCATACGTGTTTTTGTATAGATTTGTGTACATGAATTCAGTGTCCCTGAAGACCACAAGAGGGTGTCAGATCTGCTGGAGCTGAAGTTAACAGTAGTTATGAATTGTGTGGGAGCTGGAAATTGAACCTGGTTCCTCTGCAAGAGCCATATGATAACTCTCTTAACCACTGAGCCATTTTTCCAGGTTCATTTCTTTAGACTCCCCCTCCCCCCGGTTTTTTTGTTTTTTTCTTTTTTTTTTTCTTTTTTAAAGACAGGGTTTCTCTGTGTAACAGCTCTCTTGCTGTCCTGACACTCACTGTGTAGATTAGGCTGGCCTCAAAACCCCGAGATCTGCCTTCTTTTGCCTCTCAGTACAGTTGCTGGTAGTTGCATATGTTTTAAAATATATTTATTTTTATTTTATGTGTATGGGTGTTTGTGTCTATTTCTGTGTACTATTTGCATGCAATGCCCTCAGAGGTTAGAAAGGGGGTATTGTATCCTCTGGAATTTGAGTTACAGATGGTTGTGAGCTACCATGTGGGTACTGGAAACCAAGCTCAGTTTCTCCAGAAGACTTTACACACTGCTGAGCCTTCACTCCAGTGTTGTGCCCCAATCACCTCCCATCCCCCTTTCTCATAGGGTTTTACTATGTACAGGCTGTTTTGAGATCATGTGGTAATCTTCTTGCCCCAGCCACTTTTGCTGGTTTTACAGTTGAGTGCCACCACACCTGGCAACATCTATCACGTTATTTTTTATTTATTTAATTCCTCTTGTAATTAAAATAGTTTAGCAACCAACAAGATGAGGCTATTTGACCAATTTGGGACTCAATAGAAAAATAAAGCTGTGATTTTTGAACATGTTAAATATGTATAGCACATATTTATGTATAGCATGTATCTTTTTTTGATGGAATATTTATTTGTGTTTTCCCTGTTTTGTTTTGTTTTTTTCCCTTGGGTTTTCTTTTTACTGTTTGTCTTTGAGCTGTTTAAGTGTCTTTTGGTAATGCTGGCGATAAAATGTTAGACACAGCAACATTTTATCTCTGGCTGGGACAGTGCCCTCAGCCTGAGGGTTTTTTGTATTTTGACTTTTAGAAGTATTAGGAATCAGGTGCTCCCAGCCTGCCTTGAGTGGCTTAACTGCAGCAGCTGTAACTCAGCTCCAGCAGCTATGTGGTCGCCAGTGGTCAAAAGGTTCTCTCCGGTTCTCTCCATCACAGACTGCTCTCTTATTCTCTCTCTCTCTCTCTCTCTCTCTCTCTCTCTCTCCTTGCCTTTCACTCCCCCCCTCCCCTAATAAATCTCTTGTGTGAAATCTGTTGTGTGTTGTAGCCTCTGCACCATTCATTGATTTGGATCTACCCAGTTGCTTTGCTTTGAATGTTTTAAGTTTTTTTTTTTTTTTTTATAACAGAGCAAGAGTTACCAATTTTCAGCTGGGCAGTGGTAGCACATGCCTTTAATCCCAGCACTCAGGAGGCAGGGACAGGCAGATCTGAGGTCTAGGTAAGCCAGCCTGCTCTACAGAGTGAGTTCCAGGACAGCCAGAGCTACACAGAGAAACCCTGTCTCAAACAAAACAAAGCAACACAATAAAAAGAGATACCAATTTTCTAGACATATCCTATTGAAAAATTTACTCATTTGCATATTTATGGTGTGTGTGCAGTGTGCTTGTGCATGGCATAATGTGGAGGTCAGAGGACAACTGATGGGAATTGGTTCTTTCCTTCCACCTTGTGGGTTCTGGGACTGGAACTTTGGTTTACTGGAAAGTGCCTTTACCTGCTGAGGTATCTCATTGACTCTATTCCATGGATTTTTAATTTTTTTGTATTTTGTTTTTGTTTTTCACGACAGGCTTTCTCTGTAACTTTGGAGCCTGTCCTGGAACTGGCTCTGTAGACCAGGCTGGCCTTGAACTCACAGAAACAGGCCTGTCTCTGTCTCCCTAGTGTTGGGATTAAAGGTGTCTGCCACCACCACCTGGCTGATCTTTAAATTTTTTATAGGTCCTGAAGACCTTTTTTTTTTTTTTAAATGCTTTTTATTATTCAGAGTTTTACGTGTCTGTATGTGTGTGTGTTTGTGTCTGTGGTATATGTATGCTCAGATTTGCTTGTATGGGTATATGTGCTTGTATATGCACATGCAGAAGCTAGAAGATAAAGGGTGTTGTCCTCTGTTACTTTGTACCCTTGAGAAAGGATTTCATACTATATCTAGAGTGTTTTTTTGTTTCCCCCTAGGCTGGTTGAGTGACCAGCAAGTCCCAGCAGTTTCACCCCATCCCCTAGCACTGAGGGTGACAAGTGTGTACCACCATGTGTGGCTTTTGTGTGGTGATTGCAGATCAGAACTCAGCTTCTCATAATTGTCAGTAAGTGCTTCTCTCCGCTGAGCCTGAACTATAAAGTTTGTGGTAAATGCAGTTTTTTATGTGTTTATATTTGAACAAGATGTGAGGTTTAGGTTGAAGTTTATTTTATTTTTGTTGTAATATGTTTAATTACTCCACCCCTATTCGCTAAAAATGTGATATTTTCCATCTAATTGCTTTGTATCTATCAAAAATTAGACATAATTCTAGAGTCTTATTTCTTTTGGGTGCTGTATTTTGTTTCATTTATTCGTAAATCTGTTCTATTAGTATGCTTATAATAGCTAAATCTAAGCCTTAATATTAAATATTGTAGTTCTTATCGTTTATTCTGTATTCATTTAAAAGTAAGCTTGTGGGCCTATAAGATAGTTCAGTAGGTAAAGGTGCTTTTGTTACCAAGTCTGGTGATCTAAGTTAGATCCCCAAGATCCACATGGTAGAAGGAAAGAAATAACTCTTGAAAGTTGTCTTATGATGATGGAGGAAGGTCATTGGTTAATTAAATAAAGAAACTGCTTGCCCTGATAGGTTAGAACATAGGTGGGTGGAGTAAACAGAACAGAATGCTGGGAGGAAGAGGAAGTGAGCTCAGAGACACCATGCTCCCCTCTCCCTGTCAGACGCATGCAATGAAGCAAGTTGCCAGGTCAGACATGCTGAATCTTTCCCGGTAAGACCAGTGCTACACAGTTTATTAGAGATGGGTTGATGGGGATATCAGAATTAGCCAGTAAGGGCTAGAGCTAAAGCAGTGTTTAAAAGAATACAATTTGTGTGTTGTTATTTCGGGGCATAAGCTAGCCAGGTGGCCGGGGTGCTGGGGACGCAGCCCCACCGCTCCTATTACTACATTATGATCTTCACATGTAGCCTAAGGCACTAAAATTATTTTTAAAAAGTTAATATGAATTGCAGTAATTATATATCATAGAATTACTATGCTGTCTTCCAGTACCCATGTTTGGAGCACTTTTTTATTTAATTAGGTTTTTTGTGAATTATTCTGTATTTGTTAAATTTATACCTGTTTCATTTCCTTTGAAACAAATATAAATTATCATTGTAGATCTAAACTGAAGATCACAATTTACACTTATTCCAACTGTGAAGCTGATCTAAATAATATGTGGAGGTCGGGAATAACTTGGGATAGTTGATTATCTTGTAGGAGAGCCTAAGATTGAAAATTTTTTTTTTTAATTTTTATGCCTGAACACCAAACCTAGGACCTCATTTCTCTATTGCTGAGTCATATCCCTCATCCCTGTGGTGTATTAAATTATTTGTTTTGTGTTATGTGCCTGTATGTGCCTACTCATGCAGACAGTTGATGACAGAGATTGTTGTCAGGATATCTTTACTTCAGTTTTTGAGACACATTCTTTTACTTAAACTGGAGCTTATGGATTTGCCTAGACTGGCTGGCCATTTGTGCCTGTTTTTATGTGCGTGTTGGGGATCTGAACCTCGAGTCCTCATGCTTGCATGGCAGACCCATTTTTTACCAACTGAGCCATCTTCCCAGCTCAGTATGTATGTATGTATGTATGTATGTATTGTATATTTTTGTATGGTAACCTTGATCACACATTTATCCTAGGAAGTTTTATTATTATTAAAGATTCCTTGTGTGATATTCTAAGTAGAGATTCATGTTATCTGTTTTATGTTTTATTTTTTTCTTTCCAACCTTCATGTCTTTTATCACTCTTGCCTCAGTGCAGTGGCTAGCATTTCTAGTAGGTACTGTGTTGAATAAGAATAAAGACAGTGGATATCTTTTCCTTATTCCTGAAGATAGAGGGAAAACATTCAGTTATTTGTTGTAAAATATATGATAGAGCTAAAAAAAATTTCTGTAAGATTACATTTATTCTGTGTGCTTGTGTGTGCGCACATGTATGCACATCAGTGCATGGCTTGTGGGAGTTGATTCTCTCCTTTCTATGATGTGGATCCTGGGGATCCAACTCAGGTTGTCAGACTTGGTGACAGAAGCCTTTACCTCCTGAGCCTGTATTTAAAAAAAAAAAATCAGCTCATGCTAGATTTTTCAGAAGATGCAATTTATACAGTTGAGAATGTTCCTGTATCCATTCTCCTTTACCTAGCTGCTTTTTAACTGTTTAGGAGTTTTTCTCATGAAAGTTGGATTTTGTCAAATGCCTTTTCCCCCCCAAGTGGGTCATTTGATGTGATTTTTACCATTTTTTCTTTAGTCTGTTGGTGTGTGATAAATGTTAAACCAGCTTTACATGCCCAGACTAAAACTTAGTTTCTCTTCGTGTATATACTCCATTTGTACCTTGTTGAGTTACATTTGCTAATTTTTTTTTGTTGTTGTTGAATTTTGTGTCTGTGATCATGAGGAGGCTGAATTACTGTATTTGAGTTCATTTTGGTTTGTAGTTTGGTGTATAGATAGCATTTGTCTAGCTTTGCTATCATTTACTGTATGCTTGCCTTCAGAAAAGGAGTTGGGAAATGTTTTTATTTCTGAATAAAAATTGGTGAAATGGGTAAGCTTCTCTTTTTGAAGCTCTAATTAGGAACTCACCATTAATGCTTCCCAGACTTTGCCATCTTTGCTAAATTTTGGTAATTTGTGCTTTTGGGGGAATTGGTTTACTTCTTCTAAATTACTGGGTTTGTTAAATAGGAACATAGAATTCTTTCTGCTCTTTTTTTTTTTTTTATTATTGAGCTTTCAATGGCTATTTGATATGTGTAATGATCCCAAGTTTTATTTGTGACACGAAAAGACATTTCTGGGTCTTTTATCTCTCAATTTCTTTCTTGCTTTTCTATTTATTTATTTATTTATTTATTTATTTATTTATTTATTTATTTATTTATTTATTTAATGAGGCAGGTAGTTGGTTGGTCTAGGCTGGCTGAGATTAAGACATACACTACTGGCTTATTTCGAGTTTCTTTTTTTTTATTTTTTCCAAATAATTTTTTATTACATTATAAATAATACCATTCTTAAGCGAGGAATTTAGATTATTTTGTTAGATGATATAGTGTTAGCACATTACCTTTCAGCATTACTGTAGCTGTGCCTCATATATTCTGCAACAGTTTTCGTCAGTTTTATGATTTTTTAAATTCCTCCTGACATTTTTGGAGTATTAACAACTTGTTGAGATTATGGAGATTTTTTTTTCTTAACTTTATTGCTTTTTTTTTTAAGCTTATTTCCATTGTAGTTAAGAGATTTTACTGTGTCTAATTTTTTAATTGTTGTCTTTTGTTTTATAACTTGGTACATATTTTGTTTTCTGTTTGTGAATATTTCTGGGTGCTTGAATATGTATTTTACTCTTACTGTGTAAACCAGCATGATAGATGATGTTGGTTGATTGTGTTTAGTTCTTCTCTGTCCTTGCCAGTTTGCTATCCAGTATTTCTGTGAATTGTTTAGTGTGTGGTTTTTCCTGTCTTCATCGGCAGTTGTGGATTTGTGTTTGCTTCCTGTATTTTGAGGTTGATCTGTCATTCCATTTATACCCATGTCTTTTGGTATGTTAATACTTTTGTCAGTATTTAATGTATCCCTTTGTTTTATTGGTGATTTTCCGTGCTCTGTTGTGTACTTTCTCTTACCATAGACACTTTTGCCTTTTTAAAGTATTTAATGTTTACATAGTATTTTTTTTCCCTTTTTGTGTGTTGAAAGTAGAACTCAGGGCTTTGCATATGTTAGGCAAGCACTCTGCCACTGTGCTACACTCTCTGCTATGTATTTTTTCATTTTTCTTTTTCTTTCAACTTACTTGTGTTGTCATACTGGAAGTAATTTTTTGCTCATAGTGTATGGTGTTAGACACTTAAATAAATTAACTCTTCCTGTCTCTCTTAATATCTCTAGGTCATTTATACTTCGAGTTTAAGCCTGCTATTTTATTGTTTCATGTGTGTTTTAGTTATGGTTTCCATTTCTGTGATAAAGCAGCTTAGGAAGGAAAGAGTTTATTTTATTTTGTATTACACTCCAAGGTAACAAACAGTCCATCACAGAGGGAAGCTAGGAAAGAACCTGGAGGCAGGAGCTGATGTAGAGGCCATGGAGGTGTGCTGCTTACTTTTTGGCTCCTCACATTTGCTCAGTCTGCTTTTTTTATACATCCACAGGAGAGCCTACCTAGGGATGGCACCAACCAAAATGGGCTGGGCCCTCTCTCATCAATTACTACATAAGACATTGTCCTATTGGCTTGCCTGTAGGCTGATCTGCTGGGGACATTTTCTCAATGATGTTCTCTGTTCCTAAATGACTGAAGCTTCTGTCAGATTGACATAAAACTAGTGAAAAACAAATGAAAATAGCCTCAGGGACCCATATAACAAAACAAATGAGCTAAGATTATTTTCAGAGTTTTGGAAAATGATAGAATGTAAGATTAAAGAAATATTTAATAGTAGCAGTGGCTGAAAATTTCTCAATTTTATTGAAACAGATTACACATATAGAAAAGGCAAGTAAACACTAAATAAAGCAATACTAAAAATACCAGCACCAACATCTTAATAACTAAACTTCTGGAAAGCAGAGACAAAAAGATTCTTGAAAATTACTAGGTAGAAAAGTTTCATCATTTATATGGGAACACCAATTTGAAGGACAGCAGATTTCTCATTTGCAGTCTGAAAAAACAACAACAAATAAAAACTCAAAAGGAAATAATATAACCCTTGTCACATACTGAAAGGGAAATCTCCACTGCATATTTAATATAGAGCAAGTATATACCTCAGGAATGAGAGATAAATACATAAAACTAGCCAGCACAATGTATTTTTCATTACTCTTTCTCTCTTCTTACCTTCCGGTGGGATATACATAAGTACATACATGCATACAGACAGAGAAAGAGCACATCTTGGTGTTTTTGAGTGTGATCCTTTATATCTTAGCTTATTTTCTTTGTTATATAGGTCCCCAGGCTGTGTTCATTTGTTTTCACTGTTTTCTCTTTCTTTAGATTGGTGACTGTATTGATCTGCTCACAGATTCTTTTTTGTCATTTCCATGATTGTGTTAGGCCTAGTCAGAAAGTTTTTATCTTTGATATTTTAATTTTTAGTTTCATAATTTCTGCTTGGTTCTTTTAATTGCCTTTGCCGAGACTTTTCCAGTTTTTTGTTTGTTTCAAGAACAGTTCTAATTGCTTATTTGAAGCATTTTGTTGATGGCTTTTAAATCTATTGAATACTTTAAAACTGATAATAAGCACTATTGCTTGTTTGTTTCCATGTTATATTTTTTTGGATTTTGGAAGGATGTGATTTTTTGATTGTATCATGTACATTTTGGGTATCATATTCGAAGTCTGCTGTTTTTAATAGTAATCAATATCCTTGATGAGATGTAGGACAAGAGGTGGGGAGAGGGAGGGAGAGAGAGAGACAGAGAAAGAGAGAGAGAGAGAGAGAGAGAGGTGTGTGTGTGTGTGTGTGTGTGTGTGTGTGTGTGTGTGTTTCATAGTTTCAATTGGTCCTACTGACATTTACCCTGGTAAAGTGGAAGTCCGCAGAATGGGAACCAGTTTAATACTGTCTTGTCTCTTGAGTGAGACATTAAGATAACATTCTGATTTGCTGTGTTGCTCTAGCAAGAAAGAAGTAGGGAGTTAACTCAAGACTGCTCTCATGCTACAGCATACAGCACAAACCTAATATCTCTGTTCTCTTCATCCCTGTTGATGCCAAATATAAAGTTAGAGCTCAGCTCCCAGTGATTGCCATTGGCACAGGGGAACAATTTAAACTTCTTGTGGGCCTACTTACTACTATGTTTCAGTGCTGGATGGATGTGATGGATGTGGAAGTTCTGCCTCCTACTGGGTCCCATTGTCACTATGGTGACCTTGTTCAATTTTCTTGATACTGAATTAGGGTGCAGCTTCAGCTCCTTGCTGGGTCCTACCCACCCAGGACTGTTACGAGTGTGGGGTGGTGATGCATAATAAAATGACTGCCTTAACTTTAAGTCTCCTATCTGCTAGGTCAGTGGTTGTCAGCCTGTGGATCGAGACCCCTTTTGGGGATGAATGTACCTTTCATAAATGAATGTACCTTTCACAGGGGTTGCATGTAAGATACCCTGCATTATCAGATATTTAAGATTCATAACAGCAAAATTAGTTACGAAGTGACAATGAAAATCATTTTATGGTTGGGGTTCACCACAACATGAGGAACTGTATTGAAAGGTTGCAGCATTAGGAAGGTTGAGAAATACTGTTCCCTACTCTAAGTTCTCTAAGTGGGTAAATGGGAGCACCTTGTTCTTTTATTGCATGTGGCTTAGATTATCTCCTCTTTCTGTCTTGCTACTAACCCAGTCATGGGCATAGGAAGTTCACTTTCCTATGCTTCTGCTACTCGTAGAAAGAAGGTGAGCTTTTTAACTAGCCCATCTATAATATCTTGATAAAATTAGAGTACCCTTATCAATGACCTTGAAGATCATTGACTTATTTTACCCTGCTAACATTACTGTGGTAGGAGCTACCACGAGCAAGACTGCTTCTGCTGAGGTGGATGTGTAAGTCACTTGCCCAAACTGCATGGTAAGAGAAAGTACCTCATTTCTGATTTTGGTGGGTTGTGCATAAGTTAGTTGCATGTTTAGCCCTAATCAAATTTTAGGGAGAGGGGTGAGAGCCAGTTTTTTGTTAAGCTGCCTTTTTCTTTGGACTTTGTTTGGCTTTGCTTGCATTTCTTTTTACTCTATAATTGTTGAAGGTACTAGATCAGTAGCTTCTGCAGTGATATTCTGTCCTGGAAATAAGGGAGGTCCTGAGATCTTGAGAAAAGTTGTTGCTGTTTCTTGTGTTATTTCCAGGATTTTTTTGCTTATGAAAGTTAGAACTGGGGAGGATTGAAGTCTTTTAATTTTTTATTGACCTGGAAGTTTTTCCTTGACTTTGATGGTGTTTAGAGTTTTCAAAGGGAAAATATTAGCTGAAAAGTATTTATCATACATATTAATGAACACGTCTTAAAAAATGTCAATTCTCAAGCGCTCTGGAAGCTGAGGTAAGAGAATTTTGAGTCCAAAGCCTGGGCAACATAACTAGGAAAAAATAATCATAGGAAAATCTTAATTTTTTATTTTTATTTCTGCTTTTAAAATTTCTTTCAGAAAAATTTTACTATTATTGTTATTATTATTATTATTATTAGAGTCACAATTCCTCTGTGTAGCCCTGGCTGTCCTGGAACTTCTCTGTCGAACAGACTTTAATTCAGGGCTCCCCTTGCCTCTGTCTCCCAAGTGCTAGGGTTAAAGGAATGCCTGGTTAAAAATCTTAATAATTCTACCCATGAATTTTCAGCTCCATGTGTCTTTATCACCTCCTAAAGCCTCCAACTTTTGCCATTACGTTGGTGATTAGTATTTTTACACAAGCATTTTTTTCCCTTAATTGAAGGTAGATTCTTTTCTCAAAATTTATTCTGATTACAGTTTTCCCTCAGTTTCCTCCCTACTTCCAATCACATCTGGATCCACTCCCTTTCTGTCTCATTAGAAAAGAATAAGCTTCTAAGTGGTAACAATAAAACATAAAACAAAATAAACTATGAGCTAAAACAAAAACCATCACGTCAGAGTTTGACAAGGTAACCCAACAGAAGGAAAAAAGCTCAGAGACCCACTCATTTACACACTTGGGAGTCCCACAAAAACACTAAATTGGAATCTGTAATATATATGCAGAGGACTTGGTACAGACTTGCAGGGCCCTGTGCATGTTGCTTCTGTCAGTGCATTCATATGTGCTTTGCTCATTAGAGAGGGCCTCTGTCCCCTTTGTCTCTTACACTCTTTCAGCCTCCTCTCAGGATTCCTGATATCTGAAGGAAGAAATTTGGTTGGAGACATCCTTTGGTGATTAAATTATAACAAATGGATTTTGAGAGTTATATTCAGACACAAGCACAAATAAGTAAATGTAATTTTTTTTTTATTTTTTAAAAGAGTTGTAACAGTGAAGGACATTTAGATAGTTTAATACTGGCTGAAAAATTTCCAGCGTAATAAAAAATAAGGTGTTAAACAATAATTCACATTCAGGGGGCTCAGTGAACTCCAGTTAGATTAAATTCAAAGAGCTGCACATTAATTACAGTAAAACTGTCAAAAGAGAATTTTTAAAGGAGTAACAAAATAGCAACTCATCACATACAAAATTAAAAAAAAAAAGCTTGATTCTTTTATCAGACACCATGGCAGCCAGAAACCAGTGGAATGACACATTAAAACTGTTGAGAGGAAAAGATGTCCAACCAAGAAGTCCATTTATCCATGTGCTTGTATTCTTAGAACTTGTGTCTTGTTTGCTCCTGTTACCCTAGTTTTTGAGCCTATACTATGAGTTTTGTAGAATTTGAAACTTCATTCTATCCTTAAGCTACCATCTCAGACCATTTTGATATTCTTTTTTATCCAGGATAGTTCAAACCCACAAAAGAAAATCCTGGCTCCCTGGTAAGAGTATCACTTCCCCATCCTTCAGCTCTTTCTCTTCAGATTTACCAGCACATCTTATAATGTCAGTATCTGCAATTTGTTTTTTGATCCTCTCTTCTATTTCTATTTGTGTATGATGCGAAGATTACCCTGTCCCTACTCAGTCTCCCTATTACTTTTTCCCTGTGTTAAGTCAACACTTATATTATGGCTATGTGTGTTCAGTATGATTTTTCCTTTTTATGTACAAGTTTTGTTTTGACACATGAATTGGTTTTTTGATGCTGTCAGTTTTCCTTTTAGTGTTGTAGCCACTTTAAGGTCCCTAGACATTCTTTTGCTTTATTTCTAAGCAGTTCCAAAAGTACTTTTCTTTCCTAATCATTTTATCTACTTCTGATTGTTGCTTTATTTGCTCCGTTATAACTTGATTATAATCCTGTATCACTTTAATCACCTAAAAGTGAATTTGTACATGATTTGGTTAATAATAAAATACTGTTTTCTGAACTGGAGAGGTAGCCCAGTAGTTCAGAGCTTGTTCCCAGCACCTGCAGGAGGTGGCTTACAACAGACTGTAACTCCAGCTCCAGGGTATCTGATGCCTCTGCAAGTGTCTCCCCTCCCTCACACATATATACATATTATTAAAAATAAAATAGATCTTAACAAAAGTGATGTCCTTTACAAAGACCTTAAAATTGTATCTGCCCTCATTGTTGGACCTCCAATAGCCCTTGTCCTCATTTTTAAAAAAGATTCTTTTTATTTCATTTATATGAATATTTGCTTGCATGTGTATATCTGTATCATGTGTGTGTCTGGTGCCTCTGGAAGTTAGAGGAGGTTATTCAATTCCCTGGAACTGGAGTTTACAGGTTTCAGTACCTTGTGGGTACTAGAAACTGAAGTTGTTTTTCTGGCAGATGCTCTAAATTCCTCAGCTATCTCTCCAGCCCTCCCTTTGTCTTTTAAATAAGTCTTTAACACCTCTAAGCCTTTCCTTTATCCTCACCTATAAAGTAGTTTAATAGACACCTACTTGTGAATGAATGCTTGTAAAACACACTGTATTTAGCAGTTAGTAAGTATTGTTATAGTAGTTCTGATTAAGGGACTTGGTAAAATACAATAGATGTTAGAATGATATCTGATGTGGCAGTTGTGTAGGGTTTTGTAGGGAGATTCAGGGGAAAAAACACTAAGAAAATGCTAAGAAAGTTGTTACCTGAAGGAATAGGCAGAAAGAGTATAGTATTTCTAACGATTGTGGGTTCTAGGCATACTTTTCTATATGCTATATATATCAATGTGTGTATGTGTATTCATATTTTTCCCTGGCCCTATCATCAGACTTTGCTGCTCTTTAGCTTTGAGACTACAAGTAGAGTGTCAAAACTGGCTAAGTGATTCACTTGCAGAAAATAAGTAGAATTTAATGTTTTCTTTGAAATATCATTCCTGTTATTTGTATCTGGTATGTTTTCTCTTGTCATTGGATTGCCAGTAGTATTAGCAAAGCTGGATATTCTTTTTTTACTATACTCTGTTTTATGGCGATGATATGCTGTAGGCCCAGCAAAGTTGCAGAACCACTCAGTATCTTACGTAAATTTGAGTTAACTAAAAATGTTAAATTACATTTATTTATTTGTGTGTGTGTGCCCATACATGTGTCAGTACAGGTGAAAGTCAGAGAACGACTTGCCAGAATCTACTTTCTCTTTCTTTACTGTGTGAGTTCCAGGGATTGAACTCAGGCTTCAGACTTGACAGCAATTGATAAGGAATGTCTGTTTTCACAGAAACATGCTTTGTGGGAGTGAAGCAGTGCTAATCAGTTGGTTAATTTTTGTTGTCTCTGGTTTCTCTGTAGCTTTGGGGCCTATCTTGGGACTTGCTCTCCAGACCAGGCTGGTCTTCAACTCACAGAGATCCGCCTGCCTCTGCCTCCCAAGTGCTGGGATTAAAGGCGTGCGCCACCACTGTTTAGCTTTGTGATTAGATTTTAAAAAATATATACAATATATTTTGTTATGGTCATGGTCTGCTCTCCTCCAACTCTTTCCAGATCTTCCACTGGAGTTTTTATTTTTTTAGCCTTAGTATTCTGTTTAGATTATTATATTTTGTTTCTGTAGAATGTAAACAATAGTTGCTGTGAAAAGGTGGGAGAGGTATGGGTTGGGCATGAGGGAGCATCGAGACGCATTGTATATCCCTGTATTAAATTGTCAGAATAAATAAAACAAACAAAACAAAAATAAAAATTTACAGAGATCTGCCTTCTTCTGCCTCCCAAGTGCTAGGATTAAAGGCATGCGCCAACCCTTCCCCACGAGTCTTTTTAGTGGACTATGTCAGAGATAGTTGTATATTTGACCTTTTTAGGGGTGACTAAATGATGAAATTTGTGGGATGACAGTGGTTGAAGATAATACACAGTAGGAATAAATTAGGCAAAACATTTTAATATACTGAATGAGAGTGAACTTAAATATTCAGTAGGCTCTGTATAGTTGGATCTTATTGCTGGGAACCATAGCAATAAACAATGTTGTTGTATTATTTTTTAAATAATATTGTTTAAAAAAGTAGCTTTTGTTTGTTTCAGGTATGAGTTGGG
Organism: Microtus ochrogaster; assembly: GCF_000317375.1. Classification (NCBI taxonomy): domain Eukaryota; kingdom Metazoa; phylum Chordata; class Mammalia; order Rodentia; family Cricetidae; genus Microtus; species Microtus ochrogaster. The sequence continues at coordinate 60,570,034 of NC_022026.1, read as the reverse complement.
CTGTAGAAATGAAGGAGTCTTGGTGAATCAAGTTGTGCCCATGTTGTAATGCTAGGAATTGGGATATGATAGAAAGAAAAAAGGATAATTGTTATGACACAAATGTTCAATGTATAGGAATGAAGATATTTAAATTGATAGGACTAATGTAAAGGGAGATTAAAGAGAGAAATTTTTGAATGAGGATAAACCCTTAAATTTTGCTTTCTAAATGTCCAAAGGGGAAAAGCATGCTAGGCTGTTAAATAAAAACGAGTCCTTACCTTGGAGGCTTAATAAAGACCCAAGTTCCTCTTCTATTTTGTCTCCTCTTTCTGATTTTAGTAAAGCAAGACATTTAGACAATTTGTAGAATAAAAGTGACTGTTGGAAAACAACTTTAGTTAGGAACGCAGATAATGAAACTGGAGAGTGATAGAAGGCTATGAAAGGCAAATGGGTTAGAAAAGAGGAGAAAAGAATGTGGAAGAGAATAAGAAAGAGGCTAGGTATTTGTTTGCTTTCATTTTTAATGTCTAGCTGCCAGTTAAGTTCAGGTCTGAGTTGGTGTTCCTTGATTAGTGGCTAGCATAAAACAAAATGTTTTAAGTTAATTGTACATATTGTCCAATTCAGTGCTTAACATAATAATTAACCCACACAACTTTAGTTAGGTACAGTGGACATTTGTTTAATACCAGCACTGGATTGGATGAGGCAGGAGAAATCTCAAATTCTAGGCCAAACTGTTCTCACATCTATAGGTCAGTAATAAGTACATTCACATTTTTCTTCAACTAGCCTCTCAAACTCATTTTGCAAGCCAAAACTCTGCTGATTAACCAACTGCCAGTATTTCAGTGTTCTTGTTAAGAATGTTTGTAATATTTATACCCTTTAAAATAATATAGAGGCTTGCCAATTTTTCTCTATAGAGGCAGGCAGATCTCTGTGAGTTGGAGACCAGCCTGGTCTAGAAATAGGGTGAATATCCTTAACTGAAAATTGAAAATCTTACTTCAAACTCTGAAATTATTTTGAATACATACAAGAGAATACAAAGGAAAAAATTCTGCATCTTTCCATAGACAAAATCCAAGTACATTAAATATATAAAGTTGTTTTCAGGCTATGCATACAAGTTGTAAGGAATTTACTGTATAGGACTAGAACCCATTCTCCAAGATGTTTCATTATGTTTATATGCAAATATTTCCAAATTAAAAGTATTTTACATTGGGAACATTCTTCTCCTCAAGCATATCTTTTGTTTGTTTCTTTCATTGAGACTTGGTCTTACTATGTAGCATAAGTTGGCCTTGAAATTGTGGTAGTTCCCCTCAGCCTCCTGTGTGGTGACATTATATAGGATCAAGCCAGCTGTGACTTCCAGCATTTTTGATAACCTGTAATAAGTATTTAAACTGTCTTACTGAATTTTTTTATTGATAATGTGTAAACCTATAAAACGATGAATCTTTTTTACTTTTTATTTATTCTATGCATCTTTTACATGATGTAAAAGATTTTGATCCCATTCATTTCCCTGTCCCTTCAAATCTGCACTCAGCCCCTGTATCTTCCTCCCCAAATAAGACAAAATTTAAGTGATAAAAGGGAAAAAAAGGAAGAAAAATTAAAAATCTCTTCATGGAAGCTGCAGTGTAACAGTGAATTACACAGTGAACTCCTCTGTCCATATATCTTTACTTGCAAGTGTTCATGAGTCATTGGTGTTGTTCGAGGCCTTTGGTTTCTGCTATACTGTTGGTACTAGGCTCTCACTAGGACTCTTCTTCAATATCCTATTTTTTCCCTGTGTTTTGGAGATCCTGCACCTTTGGGTCTGCAGGTCAGGTTCCTTAACGAATTCCAGCAGATCATGGATGGGGTGAATGTTGGGGTGGTCTAAGCCCTAACCCTGATTCTGGACCTGGACAGCTGTTTTAGGGTTGGTCCGCCAGCCTGTTCTCCCTTGTCCTCAACACCAACATTGCCCCACCTAGCTCACCTCTTTTAGAAATAAGCCAAGGGTGGGGCCACTTATCCTGCTTTCACACCTTCAGGGTTGACTATCACACACCTATACCATTAGGACCAGCTCTATTGTGTTGTTGTGTAGGCCAAGATTGATGGTGATGGGTAGGGACAGCCCTCCCACTCTTATAACCCTAGGGCCAGACCTGTCCCAGGCATTGATGGGTAGGAGGTGTGGTGGGGAGGGCATTTCTCCTCCATCTATGCTACCACGTGTCTGATGAGTAATGGGGAAGCTCTCCCTTGCTCATAACCTTGGGCCTGGGGTCACCATCACCTCCGACTACTGGGCAGCTCTGCTGTGCTGCTTAGGCGAAGATGCAGGACCCATTTCCTGAGTGCTGTAGCTGGTAAGAGGAGGGTCAGCTCTCTTATCTCTTGAGGGCAATAAGGGGTGAGGGGTAAGGGGGGCATCTCTCACTCTCCCCGACCATCACATGACAGATGAGTAGTGAGGACAGCTCTCCCATGTTTACAACTTCTGAACTGACTCAACACCTCTACCAACAAGGCTGGTTCTGTTGTGTTACCCCGGTGAGGCACAGAACCTGCTCTCCCAAGTGATGCAGTTGGTTGGGACTGGGACAGCTCTCCTGCTCTTGTAACCTAAAGGCCAGTTCTCACACCTGCTCCAGGCATTGATGGTGGGGGGGGGGTCAACTCTCCCCAGCCTTAGTTGCTATGTGGCAGATGAGGAGTGAGGCTAGGTCTCCCACGCTCACATCCTCAGGGTTGACTCACCTATGCTCTCATCAACAGGGTCATCTCTGCTGTGCTGCCCAGACAAAGTGCAGGGCTCGCTTTTCAGTGTGTTGCTGCTTGTCAAGGGGTCAGCTCCCTCATCATCTAAGTCTGCTCCCTTCCTCTTGTCTCTTCAGATATGCCTCTTTCCACAGGACCCAAACCATTCTGCCTCTCTCTCTATCCCCCATACTCACCTTACTATTCCTCTGCTGACTCTTAATAGTGCGAACCTGGCTGGTGTTGCACAATACCAAATGGGCCTGTGTTTTCTTCTTGGAGTCCACAGGCCTTGGTGTGGGTCTTATTGTCCCTCTCAGGTCACCATGATGCTGGGATGGGCCATGCTTCTTCATCACAAAGATCATCATAGTGCTCAGCTGCCTGTAGTCTATGGTGCCTGGTGGGCCCCTTGTTGGTGCGTTTTGCTGAGTTCTGCCCATTCTGGTTACATGGATTGGGATGGGGCAAAATGTTGAATCTTACGTAAATTTTCACATTGTACTTTTCTCTTGCATAATTCTTGGGCTTTTATGTAGATTCTTAGAAACCTAAGGAATATTTTAAAAATGTAGTGTATTTTACCCAAAATAAGAGTCTCTCTCAGTTAAGTAATTTAGTACTTTCCCTTACTTCCCACCCAATTTTGAGATTACATCCACCCCTGCTTACCCCATTGAATCCAGTTTGTGTTGCCAGCTAGTTTGGGGATTGGGGTCTGCTCTGGTGTGTGGTCAGTCTACTATGGATAACATTAAAAACGAAACAAAACAACTGACTTTCCCTCTTTCAGTAGCCATCAGATGCTAGTAGCATCTTATCTAGTAATGGGATTACATATCCACCTTCTGACTTCTGGAGTTTTGTTTGGCTGGAGTCTACGCAGGTCTCATGCATGGTGTCATAATCACTGTGAGTGCATGTGGATATCTGTTCTGTTATGTCTGGAAAATACTGTTTCCATGAAGTTGTCCACCACTGCTGGCTTTTAACAATCTTAGTATCCTCTCTTCTGCAAAGATTCCTTAACTTTGTGATGAGATATTAATGCCTGATTTGGGGTTGAACATTCTATAGGCTTTTCTCTGTATCTTGGCCAGTTGGGGGCTTCTGTGTTAAATGTCAAGAAATTTCTCTGTTGAAGATTTGAGATGTGCTGATCTTTGGGTGCATTAATCAGTAATTAGGAGTTCTTTTAATACTATGTCCATTTAGCAGAGTAATAGTAATGGGTCGTTCCTAGAGACCTATCTAGCTGTAAGTTCTTAGCCCCTTTAATAGTGCAGTGTGTGGGTTCCATTATGGAGTAGGCAGGTCTTTGATGCACTTAGAAAGTGGTTGATAACTCCCATAATATTTGTGCCACTATTGTGCTAAAGAACCCATCTTGTCAGACCAGTCATTGTTGTACTTTGCAGGATTCATAGCTGGGTGAGATTGAGGCTTGCTTTTCTCCTCTGGCAGCATGCATAGAACCTTCCAGCTGCATGGATGCTAGCCAGGAGGAATGAAGTTTGCTGGTGAGTACCAGTTTGTGGTATCTCCATGTTCTATGATTCAAATTTTGAGGTGTCTTCAGCAACAGAGTTTTACTCTCAGGTTCTGAAGGGTAGTCAGAAGTTTTGGCAATAGTTTGTAATGCTTGGGGTGGAGGGCTCTATCTGACCCAATTGGCAAACAGCTCAGAAACATTGGGGTTTATATCTGCTAGCATGGGGTGTCTGGTTAGGGCATTATCTCTACATTGAAGGGTAATTCCATATATATATATATGGAATTATATATATATAATTTACTTTATTTTTATTTTATGTCTATTGGTGTTTTGTTTGCATTTATGTCTGTGTACTGCGTGCTTGGAGGCTAGAAGAAGGTAATTCCTGTGGAACTAGAGCTACAAATGGCAGCTAGCTGACATGTGGGTGATAGGAATTGAAATTGGTTCCTTTGGAACATTTCTTACCTACTGGACCATCTATAATATATGTATTTATTTTAGCGTTTTAAGTTTAAAGTTTTTGTATGTGTAAATATCTATATTACAGTGTCTGTGGGGCCCCAATTCTTTCTTACCATGTGGGTTCTGAGGACCATACTTGAGTCATCAGGCTTGGCATCAAGTACCTTTAGAGGTTGACTCATCTTGTCTGTCCAGTCTTAGTAGTTTACAATTTATTCTTTTTTGCATTGAACATTGTCTAGGATGTCCCATTTAATTTTAGTTATCTTTATATTTTTCTTTCATAAAAAACTTGCTTTTAAGTTGTTATTGTTGATGTTTTAATTAATCTTCTGACAGTTTAAAGTATCTGAAACTCAACCAGAGCCTTAGGCATTCTATTCAAGCACCTTACCACTGCTCTATTACCACAGAGCTAACAAACATCCCCCATCCTGCTCCAGATAACTTATAATACAACAGTTTTCCACGTCCTTCACCGTACTTTTAGTCCTGTATGTCATGACATAACTTAAAATGTAGTACTGAAGCCTCTAGTGGCTAATGCCTGTAATTTTGGTACTGGAAAAGTAGAGGCAGGAGGGTCAGGAGTTCAAGGATAGTCTTAGTTTGAGGCCAACCTGAACTGTATACAACCCCATTTTTCTAAGAAAGAAAAAAACATATAGCACTCAGGTAACTTAGATAATAATGTTAGTACCAGACCTTGAGGAGCTAATGATTGCTGTTAATCTGTAAAATTTACTTCATTAATTTGTGCCGTGAGCGCTTTTTTTTTTAAGCTGGCATGTTTCATCTGATTTATCATCTGCCAATATACCGTAATAAGTCTACTAAACCATCTTGGATGTTTGTGACTGACTTTTAGACATTATGATGAAGACCACATGCTTGTCCTGATGCAATTTAAGAGATTCTGTTAATTTAAAACCATTGGAGTACTTTAATTTACATTTAAGACAGTTACTTTTCATTATGTGTGTATGTGCATGTGAGTGTAGATATCAGAACAGGCCAGAAGAGGGCATTGAAATCCCCTGCAGGTGAAATTGCAGGGGATTCTGAGCTCCCTGATGTGGGTGCTGGCAACTGAACTTGAGTACTGCAAAAGCAACCATCTCTCCAGCCCTTTAATTGACATTTATATTGTCCCTTGGACTTATATGCTACCGAGCCACTTCACTTAATCTTTTAAGTTGAATAAAGTTGCTTAAATGTTTCCTGTATGTAGTGCTTCTAAAATATTCCTGAATATCAAGTATTAACTGTTATGTTAGATACTAAACATAAAAGATTCATACTTAATGTTAATGTATTTTTCACTGTGATAGGAATGGAACCAAGTGCTCTACCAGTCACTAAGCTATACCTAAGCCCAGTATTTCATATTAAAAATGATTAGAGGGGTTGACTCAGAAGTCAATAGCATTTGTTCTTATAGAGGCCTAGGGTCAGTTCCCAGCACCCACATGACAGTTCACAACTAACTCCAGTTCCGAGGTGGGGGGGGGGGTAGGAGTTCTGACACCCTCTTCTGCCCTCTGTGAGCACCAGGAACCATATGTGCACATACATGTAGGTAAAACACCATGGTATACACAGATATACATGCAGACAAAACACCCATAAACATCAAAGAAAGGGGGGGACACATTTGTCTTCATGTGAATTTTAGAAATAGGTGGCATTGGCTGTAGCTCACTTGTAGAGGACTTGACTGTCAGACACTAGACCCTGGGTTTGACCTCTAGCACCACAAAAAGCCGGACAGGTCCAGAAGAAATGGAGGGTGTTGCTAATGCTACTCTTCTGTAGCAACTGATTTTTCAAATAGTAAAAGTAAAGTAGTCACTAAAGCAAATTGCATTGACTACTGTAGAAAATGGCAGTATAATGAGAGGACATTTCAGTTTTCTTAAAAGCTGGGGAAAGGGAGCAATCTTAATTCTATGCCTCCAAAATGTAATGATTATTTATACTTCCCAATATGTTTTTTCTTTGTAGTAGATAATAAATTATAAATAATGTATATATTTACAATTATAAATAAGCTATTGTTAAATTCTGTTTTTACAAATTTTGTGGAAAATGTTGGTAATTATAAAGATAAGATAGTTTATTCTTTTTTAAAAAATATTTATTTATTATGTATACACTATTCTGTCTACATGTATGCCTGCAGGCCAGAAGAGGGCACCAGACCTCATTACCGATGGTTGTGAAGCCACCATGTGGTTGCTAGGAATTGAACTCAGGACCTTTGGAAGAGCAGGCAATGCTCTTAAGTGCTGAGCCATCTCTCCAGCCCAGTTTATTAATTCTATAGGCCTTTTATTTATAAACTGAAAAAGTTGCCTTTCTAATATTTAGTATATAGATTGAATACTCTTTCAGTTTAAAAGTTTGTATTTGCTCTGTAAATAGATAAAAATATAGCTGTTAGTTATATTTATGTATATTACTTCAGGTCGTAATATTAAAGATATAAGTTAAATTACAAGGGAGAGCATAATTCTAAATGACTTATGCAAAGAAATAATATAGTTATGAAAAATTTAGAAAATACAGAGAAGTGGAGCAAATTAGGACTTTTATATGGGGCAGCTATAGACATGAACATAAAATTTCCAGAGTTTGTCTTATTAATATTTGTTTTACATTCTAGTCATTTTATCCTGAAGTCATGTACAAGCGTAGTCTGTATTAGCAAAGATTTTACTTGTGTACCTGTGGTGTTCAAAATGCAGTGATGTTTTGTGTGTGAGTGTGTGAGTGTGTGATTAATAAAAACAATGAATTTGAGAGGTAGTAGGGGCAGGGGAGGAGTGGGAGGAGGAAATGATATAAATACAGTATAGTAGATACAGTATTTGAAACTCTCAAGTAAAATATCCAAAATATGAACAATATAAATGCATACTCTTTCTTTTAGAATGGGAACTTCATTATGTTTCCTAAACTGATCCTGAATCCCTGGACTTGAGGTCTTCCTCATTTTTTTAAGTTGTACATATCACTATACCTAGCTTAAAAATTATCTGTTGGATAAGAAATACTTTTTTTTTGAAATATTTTTGGTGAGGAGACATTTAAGTGAGCATCTAAATCTAAACAACTAGTTATATATCTTCATACTATTACTAATCATTTTATTTTTCACAAATAATTTGTGTCCACTATCATCATTATCCAGCATGTTGAAGGGGTGAAGAAGGAATGGGTGTGCATATGTGTGCATTTGGGTGATCAGAGAGCAGAGGACAACTTCCAGTTGATTCTTCTCTCCTCCTACAGGGGAGTAGGGAGGTAGGAGATGTTTCTGAATAAGCAAAGACAGGTCGTAAAGTAAGCACTTTGCGGCTTGTTAGCTATTTTGCCAACCCAAACCCTTTGATTTTAAAATATTGTTATAAACGATACCATTTTTTCTTTATTATTATGAGTATTGAGAATTACCCTGTTATTTTTATTTTAAATATTGTTTAAAAATTATGTTACCATTTGCCTGTATCTAGTATCAGAATTACCAAAAATGAAATAAATACATGAGGTATTTATGAAATGCTAACATAAGCTGTTTGGAAATCTTTTCCATTCATTTTTCAGTCTCATTTGATTGTCTTCTGTCATCATCATGTTTCACTACCAGCACTGGTTTACTAGACTCACAGTGAATATATAAGGGGAATTATTAAGAAAGTTTCAATCTAGTTTGAAAATTCTCTTATTTTGGATTTTGTCTGGTATTAATGTTTTGTGGATGATCAGAGGTATATATAATAGTTTTAGATGTGTTCCTCTGTTTTATGAGAAATAGAACACAAGCAATATATGATCATAATAGTTGTGTGACATGAAAGGCAATAAGGAGTTTTTTGAGGGTTTTTTTGTTTGCTTAAATCATTAAAGAAGATTTCTATGTTTATATTCTGAACACTTTTTTACCGCAGAAATATATTCGCTTATAAAGTTAATAGAAATCAATAGCAAGAAACTGTCAGGAAGGAGAAGTGTCTATATATTTTACCAAGTGTTTCCGAAAGCAAAGGTTCAAGAAATGGCTCAGTGAGTATAGGTGCCTGCTTCAAAGCCTGATGGCCTGAGTTCAGTCCCTGGGACCCACATGGTAGGAAGAGAGAACCTGATTATGCTAGTTGCCTGTGGCCTCTGCATATACATCATAGCATGGGTGAACACACACATGGGGGAGAGGATAAAAAATGTAGTTAAAAAAACTAAAACTATAAAAATGGGGCACTGAGCTGAACAGAGAATTCTCAATGGAAGAACTTCAAATGGCCAAAAGACACTTAAGGTCATGCTCAACTTCCTTAGCGATCAGGGAAATGCAAATCAAGACAACTTTAAGAAACCATCTTACACCTGTCAGAATGGCTAAAATGAAAAACACCAATGATAGCCTTTGCTGGAGAGGGTGTGGAGAAAGGGGTACACTCATCCATTGCTGGTGGGAATGCAAACTCGTGCGACCACTTTGGAAAGCAGTGTGGCGGTTCCTCAGGAAATTCGGGATCAACCTACCCCTGGACCCAGCAATACCACTCTTGGGAATATACCCAAGAGAGGCCCTACCATACAACAAAAGTATATGCTCAACTATGTTCATAGCAGCATTGTTTGTAATAGCCAGAAGCTGGAAACAACCTAGATGCCCTTCAATGGAAGAATGGATGAAGAAAGTATGGAATATATACATATTAGAGTATTACTCAGCAATAAAAAACAAGGAATTCTTGAAGTTTGCGTACAAATTGATGGAAATAGAAAACACTATCCTGAGTGAGGTAAGCCAGACCCAAAAAGAGGAACATGGGATGTACTCACTCATATTTGGCTTCTAGCCATCAAGAAAGGACAGTGAGCTTATAATTCACAATCCTAGAGAAGCTAAATTAGAAGGTGAATCCAAAGACAAACATATAGGCATCCTCCTGAATATTAACCTTCATCAGGCAATGAAAGGAGACAGAGACAGAGACCCACATTGGAGCACTGGACAGAAATCTCAAGGTCCAAATCAGGAGCAGAAGGAGAGAGAGCATGAGCAAGGAACTCAGGACCGCGAGGGGTACACCCACACACTGAGACAATGGGGATGTTCTTTCGGGAATTCACCAAGACCAGCTAGTCTGGGTCTGAAAAAGCATGGGATAAAACCGAACTTGCTGAACATAGCAGACAATGAGGACTACGGAGAACTCAGGAACAATGGCAATGGGTTTTTGATCCTATTGCACATACTGGCTTTGGGGGAGCCTAGGCAGTTTGGATGCTCAACTTACTAAACCTGGATGGAGGTGGGCAGTCCTTGGACTTCTCACATGTCAGGGAACCCTGAATGCTCTTCAAGCTGATGAGGGAGAGGGACTTGATGGGGGAGGGGGAGGGAAATGGGAGGCGGTAGTGGGGAGGAGGCAGAAATCCTTAATAAATAAATAAATTAAAAAAAATAAAAAAAATAAAAATGATTTCAATGAAAACTTTAATTACAATACTGTTACTAACTTTATAAACATTTTATTTATTGTAAAATTGTAAAAGTAAGTTCACTGTACTCAATAACTGATTTCGTATTTTTATACTCAAACCATTTGTCTGATAAGAGTTGTATAAAGAGGCTCTTGAAATTTTGTGCCTTTAAATTATAGTAATTCCTGAGACTTTACTATAGAATCCAGACTCTTATAGAGAAGTGGATTGGTTAGTAGTTCTCAGTTCTTGTGATTTGCTACATACACATTTAGTTGTCAAAGAGTGTAATACGAACTGAGGACAATTCTTTTGTAGCTCTGAAGTATATTAAGATCAGCCTGGATATACATTGTTTGCAATAGGTTCTCCAAACTTGCTGACAGATAAATTTTGTCAGGATAGTAAATTTAATATATACATTTTGAAACTGATTCCCTACACATCAAGGCTCTGTATCACAAAAAATGGAGGCCTTCCAAGTAGACATTCCAGGAAATTTTTATGATAATAGTGAAATGGTGTTTTTAAACGATTATCTTGAGTTTCTTTCTTTGTGTTTGCCAAATGAGAGGATACCCAGATATTTGAGAAATCACTTTTTATTTATTTATTTATTTTTTGATTTGATGACTCTACTAGGATGCCTTACAACAGCAACATTATGCAGTATTTATCTAAGGAAATTTTGACATTACCTAAAAGATCGTGGGGGTAAGAGCTTTGTTGTTACCTGGAAAGGGAAGAAACAAGTGTATCTAGTTCTGTGCCAAGTACTTTGAGAACTCTTAGAGAAATTTCCTTTTTCTCCATACCTTTTTCCTTTCCCTCCTTCCATTCCTCTTGTCTGTCTGTCTTTGTTTGTGTCCATGCTTGTGTGTGAGGGTATTTATGTACAAGTGTGGAGGTCAGAGGACAGTCTGACTTTTTTACTTGGGCTTTGGAGATCTGAACTCAGGTTGTCAGGCTTGTGCTGGTATTTACTAAGCCATCTCTGGTGAACAACTTTGACATCTTAATCATCTTGTCAGGTCTGAGGGTAAGAGAGAATAAGTTTCCGAAGATCTGTAGCATATGACAACTGGGATGTGTCATCAAACTCTTCTGTCATTTGTATTCTTCAGAGTTCAAGGGAGTTAACAGCCGTAACAATTTTGTTTTCTGAGAAAGGAAATATGAGTGTATATAAATATTTTGGGAGTGTAAGATAGAGTTTAGAATTAGTGTGTTTTAGTTTATAACAAGGAAAAGATAATTGTAAGGTAGTTTAAATCTGGTATAGATTTTGGTAAAAAGTGAACTATTAAGTATAAATGGTAGCTGTACTTATTACAGAGATTGTATGACTTCTCACCTAATTCAGTTAAATTCTCCATGCCTGTAGGAAAGATGAATGTTTGATTTGAATAGGTTTATATAGTAGTAGTTTATATTTGTAACTTATGAACAGAATTGTCAAAGTGCTCCTTTATTTAATTTGTCAGATATTTTTGCAGTTTGGTAGATGAGAAAGATATTTATGCCCTTATCAGTGGAATTTCTGATTAAATACTTAATCTGTTTCTTTTTAAAGAATGATGCCCTGATGTATGGAGATACAAGAAAAGTTCATTGATTTCCTGGGTGATGATTAGTAGAGGATATATACGGTCTTAGGGAAAGATTGTGTTTTTAGGATTTTTACCTACCTCTTAAACATTTGTGTTCTTTTATTTCTAGGCTGTTCACTGCTACGAATCTCTGATCTTAAAAGCTGAAGGAAAAGTGGAGTCTGATTTCTTTTGTCAATTAGGTCATTTCAACCTCTTGTTGGAAGATTATTCAAAAGGTAACTTGTTTTCTTATTGATTTCTTTGATTCATATATGCATTTCAAGTAATTATAATTATGAAGGGCACTGTTATTTTTATTTGTAAGAAGCTATAACTTTATGAGCTATATAGTAAACACTAAGAGAAAACAGAATAGATGGAATTGGGAAAATCTCGTGGCTCCAGGTAACTAATCAATAAAATAAGATCTATTAAAAAAAAAACCCTCTATGTATAAAACTTTCATTGTGGTTTTGTTTTGCTCGATGAAAATGCCTCCTTTAAACACTGTTATCTCAGTGTTTGAAATTTAGCTCAGTGGTAGTGCTTGCTTAGCAATTGCAAGGCTCCATTGAGGGGTGAACTGAGAGCAAAAGCTCCTCTAGGTCATATAGGAAAGGTAATGCAAAGTTAGTTTTCTTACTATTTTTTTTTCTGTAAGTCTTGTCCATCTTAACTAGAAAGTATTTGAATAAAACTAAGCTATAGTCATGTTACTATAAAGGCAATCCAGAGAGAGGAACACATGAGTTTGAACCTTAAATAAAACTATTTTATATACTTAAATGTTCTTCATCAAGAAATAACCAAGTTATATATCTGAATATAGTAAGTAGTCAATCCTCTGAGGTGTGCTTTTTTTTTCAAGGAACTAAGCTGCCTAATTAAACCATTATTTATGCAGGAAGTTAAAAAGCTGCCCACCCTCCCTGAGTATAAAAGGAAAATTCTACAGCAAAGGAAAACTGTTCTTACAAGTGATTAACATTTAGACTTTTGGTAACATTAAACGTCTTATTGCAGTAGATGTGTTTGTTTTCAGCAAACGTGGGCAGAGTACTTAATGGAAAGTTTTAGAGCTAGAGTAAAGAATTGTTGGTATTTCACATTGTTACTGTATCATGCCAGTTTTGTGTCAGGTCACACATTTTCCTTAATGGAAGTAGAATTTTAGTCTGAAACATTCATATTATGTGAAATTCAAAGTTAGACTTAAGCCCCAGTTTAGCTGCATTATTTATAGTTGCAGATTATATAAACATCCCTGAGTTTTTGTCTTCTAGTATGTAAAAGGTAAAAGTACTAGATGATTGCTCAGGAATTTTAGGATTGTTAAGTGATTGATACTGGCTAGGACTTAGCTTTAGTTCAATACTCTAACACTCAGAATGGTTTTGTTGTTGTTGTTGCATCTATTTATTTGTTTACTCATTTATTTGTGTGGGAAGTATGCATGTGCTATAGATGTTAGAGAACAGCATTTTGGAGTAAGTTCTCTTCTTCCACCTTGAGGTTATCAAGGGACTCAGGTTGTCAGGCTTGGTAGATAAGTACTTTTTACCTACTGAGTTATCTTGCTGGCCTGATACTTAATGTTTTAACATCATTTGAAGCTGATAACGTATTTAAAGAAAGCTGTTATTTTAGAAGTTTATGGAATTCTGGGAAATCTGTTTTGTTTTAATTGCTACACTTTTATGTACAGAGAGAGCACATTAGCTTGACAACACATAAAGAGAGGCCTATACTTGAACTGCCCATATATAGTGCTCCGTGTCATTTAGTGGCCTTACTAAATCATGTATTTTTTTTTAACTTTTATTTCTTATTTTAAACATCCTATTTAATTAATTAATTAATTGGTTAATTTATTTGTGTTATTTGCACACATGTACATGCTATGACATGGGTGTAGAGGTCAAAGGACAACTTGTAGTTAGTTTTACCTATCATTTTGGTTTTGGAGTTGGTCTTAGGCCGTTAAGCCTGGCTACAAGTACGTTTGTTTCTTTATCTGCTGAGCAATTTTGCCAGCCCTTAACTTTTTTTTTTTTTTAATTTACAACTCTGGCCACTGGCTCAAGCATATTGCTAGCTAGCTCTTACATCTTAAATTAACCCATAACTTTTAAAACTTTATTTCAGTGAATTTAGCTACATTTTAAATTCTTAAAATGTTCAGTTAGGGACTGCTGGAGAGGTAGATGACTCAACATTTAAGAGCATGTATTGCTTTTCAGGGGATGAAATTTTGAGTCCTAGCACCCACATTAGATGACTCAGAACCCCTTGTAACTCTAGCTCCATTTCCAGGAGGGTCTAACGCCTTTGGCATCTTTGGGCGCCTGCTCTCATGTGCACACAACTGCACGCATACATACAAACTTATATATGCATGCATGTATGATTGCTCATGTTTATTGCTCCACCACTTAGGAGGCTGAGGCAGTAGGATTGTTGTGACTTTGAGGCCAGTGTAGTGACTTCCAGATCAGACTGGGTTACAGAGTTAAGAAATTGTCTTATAATACAAATGATTAAACAAGCAAACAAAAAGTTGGTCTTTGAAGATAACAAAGAACTGAGGGGCATTTGGAAATTTTCTTTCTGTTTTTGGAAGGTTGGATATAGGCATGTAGTATCTCTACTGCTGACAAACTAGTTGGTGGGAGTAATCAGTAGGCCACCGAAAAATATGTACTCTAAATGCCCATCTACTTTTGTATAGATTAAATTAGTTAGTTGGCTTTTACTAGGAGATAGTAGTTTAAATTTTAATAGGAAGAGGAGGAGAATGGGTGTTTATCAGTATATTTCAAACTAGCAGCTTCTATAGTTTATGATTATTATGCATTTTTCAGGTCACCTTGGGAGTTTGAGGACCATGTTCTCTCTTTAATTTTTTTAAAAAAACTACAAGCTAGTACTGGAGACATGGCTTAGTGGTTAAAAGAAGTGGCCTGATTTCTGTTGGTAGCTAACAACAGTCTGTTTCAGGGCATCTAACACTTTTCTTTCTTTTTGGAGCTCCTGCAGGTGTGTGATGCATGTACATACACTCAGGCACACACACATATATATATAGCATTTAAAATAAATATTAAGCTAGTGTTTTTATTTTTTTCCTGTCCATTCTTTTCTGCATTTTTAAAACTAAGCCATTGTTAAGTAGAATACTTCCCTCCGGCATGTACCCACCCACACTCAAACCATTACCACCAATAATAAAGTTATTTCTTTCCTTAGCTATACTACTTTCTTTGTAACTGGCACAAGATAAGATTGCTGACCTCAGCTAAATAGACATTTAATTTTAGGAAACATGATAAAACATACTTTTTCATGAACCATATAGTGAACATGTAAATCTTTGAGTATAGTGCTCCATATACCCATGTGTAGGGGACTTCTTTGTTAATCAGAGAATGATTATATGCCTGGATTTATTACTACTTTTTAAAAATTCCCTGAACTCAGGATATCTATGAGTTTAGTTTCTTTAAGAAACAACAAGTAAAGCTGGGCGGTGGTGGTACACCTCTTTAATTCCAGCATTAGGGAGTCAAAGACCCTTTTATCTCTGAGTTTGAGGCTAGCCTGGTCTAAGAGCTAGTTCCAGTACACCCAGGCCTACACAAAGAAATCCCGTTTCAGCCCCTTATCTCCCGAAAGAAAGAAACAGCAAAAAAACTCACTGCTATACTTGTCATAGTAAACTGTAGAACCTATTTTATGAACATTTGGGTTGTGATTTTGCTGTATTTATCATTCTGATATCACCTGCTTCCTGTCTTAAATGAATTCCTAAAACATTATTGGTTAGTTAACGATATGATATGGTTATCTTACTGCTAACGTATATTTGTCATTCCAGATAAATTTTACTTATTTAGAAGGAAAAATAGCTTTGTTAAAAACATTTTCTTAATCTTTTTGATTGATAATATTTACAGAGAGTTTAAAAAGTAATCCTGTTGTTTGGTTTGGTCATTTTGCTTCTAGGAATTTAACCTAAAAAGAGCAAGATTCCAGCAAACTTGATACCCAATACACTTGGCCTATTGCTATATATTAGATTCCTATGGGAGTGTAGCCTTTATTTAGTAAGGAATTGACTTTAGGGTCAACGCCTATGGAAGCTGGAGACCAGAACTAGTATTGCACTGAAGGAGAAATGAAACTATAACATCCTTGACCAATTATTAAAAAGACTGAAATTATGAGATAAAAGATTTGGGAGGGAATTTCAGAAATGTACATTTTAGTTGGCATGTATTTCTTTTTTTTTCCTTCTTCAAGTAATTGACCTCTTTCCCTCCTTACCCCCTCTAATCTCTTACCCCTTACCTGTCATATTGTGGCAAAGTAGGTTTGGAATGTTTTAGTACTTAGATAGAAATTGCTGGTACAGATTGCATGCCAAGATTTGGTACTTTGTAGAAATTTTGCCTGAGGTAGTTAAATGACAGTACTCCTTTGTGAGATATTTATAGTGTAAGACCAAAAAGGGGTCTGTTTTCTAATAATTGATAGTAAGTTTGTCAAGCAAAAAACAACAACAACAAAAAAAAAACCAAAACAGTTTTTGCTACAGTCTTTCTGAAACAGATCTGAAACAAGGATATTGAAAAGAGGATTTGTATCATTCTTCATTCTTACAAATACCTAAAGTGAACTAAGACCTTTTTTTAAAAATAACATAGATAAAGATTAGAAATAAGGACTGCTTGAAGAGATTTTACTAAAAAGACCCAGGTGATAGGTACTTGTATAGCCTTTATAGGTTCTCACTGACTTATGTGGATTAAGAAACATAAAATTTGTTAGGATCTTAAAATAAGATGCCAAACCTAATGGAGGTAAAGTATAATTACTGAGAAAGTATGTAGTTGAATAGAAAGATAGATGGAAGAAATGCCTCATTTATAACTCTCCTTGCAATTTAGAGTACCAACTCTGAGTTTGCGGTTTCATATTTATTAATTCAACACATTGTTGTATAGATGCCATGTTTCTACCAATCAGTAATAACAGTGTGCTTCTTGTAATACAGTTTTATTTAATATGGATAGTATTATGATTTCTTTAAGAGTTTCTAATTCTGAAAATAAATTTTATGTAGTCAAGAGGTAGGTGTTAATAACTAGGTCATTGAAAACATACACTCCAGATAACTCACAATTAAATGGAATCATACTATAGAAGTCTTTGTGTTTTTTATCTTAACATCTGTCAAAGACCCAGGTGTGTGTTGAATATAATGATTTTTGGATACAAATGTCAAAGACTACCTTGTACAGTAAGTATATTCACACAATTGCAAAGTTAATAGGTGGGTTATGTTCTAGGTAGTGTCAAGTCAAGAAGCATCTAACTTCTTTCCATTTGATGCTTCGTGTCAGGGAAATAGCTCCTCTTGTGGCAGTATTTTATGGTATATTTTTTTTTAATTATATCCAGAGGTAGGGACAAAACCTTTCCATGATTTTCATATAGAAGTCAGTGGTGGTTGGAACACAGTTCATGGGCACATTTCTAGACTAATATTATCACTGAGATTGTCAGGAGCAACACTGCTAAATCAGTGACAGGAGTTTGCCAATGTGCTGAAACAGATAATCTGAAATGTCAGCCATACCATTCACTATAGAAATGCTTGTTGTTTGTTCTAATTAGTACTAGGTACACTATATATGTAGCACTGGGGATTGGGATATGTAAAACAGGTTTCTGCAACACTGGAAAATTTAAATCATAGTTTGATTTTCAGTGATGTTTTGGTTAGTGTAATTTTAATGGGAAAAGAAAGAAATGAAAAGAAAGAATGAAAACGTTACTTGTTAAGATATGTGATAATAGCCAGGCAGAGTTTACTGGGTGGTGGTGCATGCCTTTAATTCCAGCACTTAGGAGGCAGAGGTAGTCGGATCTCTCTGTGAGTTCTTGGCTAGCCTGGTTTATAGAGATAGTTCAGGACAGCCAGGGCTATGTTGAGAAACCATATCTCAAAAAACAGAAACAAAAAAGGTAGAACAATAGTGGTATAGCCTGTGTTTTCTTCAACTCTGTCTGAAATTTCAGTGTTTTCCTGGTGTTCCTTTTTTCATTTTATTAGGGCCACAAATAAAATTATCTCTAATAATATATTGAGTAACAAGCCAAGTCTTATAACACATACTAGAAGCACAGCATTTAGAGGCTGAGGCGAGAGGGGGTTGGGAGTTCAAGGCTTGCCTTGAGTTTTAGAATGATGCCATGTACACAGACCATCTGAGAATAAACACAAATACAGCTGCGTACAGAAAGTACCCTATAGTCACAATGATAGTAGTAGGTTCTTTTTTTTCTTTTTTTTTTTTTTAAATTTATTTATTTATTTGGGTACAACATTCTGCTTCCCACACACCAGAAGAGGGCGCCAGATCTCATAGATGGTTGTGAGCCATCATGTGGTTGCTGGGAGTTGAACTCAGGACCTCTGGAAGAGCACTCAGTGCTCTTAACCTCTGAGCCATCTCTCCAGCCCCTAGTAGTAGGTTCTTAGTAGAAGTGATTCTGAGTCATGGTCTAGCTTCTGGTTACTTTGCTGTTTATAAGAGTGTGCCTTTTCCCCTCTTTAGGTGCATGGGAGTTTGCCTGCGTGTATGTCTGTGTGGCGTCTATGTCTGTGTGGCGTGCATGTCTGGTGCCCGCAGAGGCCAGAAGAGGGCATTGAAGTGCATTGAATTCTTTGACACTATAATTACAGACCTACTATATAGGTGCTTGGAATTGGACCTGTGTCCTTTGTGAGAGCAATTTGTTCTCACTGAACTATCTCTAGATCCTACAAGAGCCGTTTCTGAGAAAGAGAAGTGGGTTAGGGTATTTGTGAATTCTGGCAAACCTAATACCTGTAGTTAGTACATTGAATAAGACTAATAGCCAAATACTAGAAACTTTGGAACATAAGGAGCAGGTGGGTGATTTTTAAAAGTAGATCAACACAGCGTACTTAGTATTTCTCTCTGTGTAGGTGCTGTTTCCTGTCCATTTTGTAGCATGTAGAGTTCAGACAAAGAAGTTCATCAGACTGTACATAGTTAAGAAAAATATGACCCTAGATGAGTCTTCAGTTCTCAGATTGAAAAGGCAGTTACAAGGGACAGCAAAATCTAAGAATAGGTCTTTCTCTGTTCATGGGGCCCGTGTATAGTTCTTATCCTGGGATTTCACTTTTTCTTTATCTTAGGTGTTCTTAGAGGCTCATTTCATTTATGTCTCCTGGTTTTCAATGATTTATATCTTATTTGTTGGTATGCATTGTGCTTTTAGAGGAACATACTTGACAGAATTTTCTTTAGGAAAGATTCTGCTATTACCTGATTTCTCTCTGGGTTGTCCTTGACTCCATAGTCCTTGGGATCTTTTTCAGAAGAAGTCAAAATGCTCAGTGTAGTATAGAGGGTATAGTTTATTATTCTCAAGGGATGGGAGTGGCCAGTGGTCAAAGAGTCCATCCTGGAGTAGAACATTATTACTGCGTAAGAGAGTTCAGTGCAAACTGGGTGATGGTGGCACACACCTTTAATCCCAGCACTCGGGAGGCAGAGGCAAGTGGGTCTCTGTGAGTTCAAGAACAGCCAGGGCTGTTAGACAGAAAACAACCGAGAGAGAGAGAGAGAGAGAGAGAGAGAGAGACAGAGAGAGAGAGACAGAGAGAGACAGAGACAGAGAGAGACAGAGAGAGACAGAGACAGAGAGAGACAGAGACAGAGACAGACAGAAGAGCTAAGTGTCCAGAGACCATTGTGCTACCTACATTTTAGGTAGGGCTTATTATTTTCAAAGTTTTACGAATAGATAAACTTCTTGAGAGATGTTTTCTTATCCAGGTGATTGATTAGCTGGCACATTTACACTAACTGTTAAGAGGGCATGGTGTTCTATTTTTGTGCTTTAGCAGCAAGCCTCTACGTAGGTAGCAATCTTACAAATATCATGTCTATACCCAGGGGCAGACATGTACTCAGATTCCATTCTTGTGACCAGTTGTGAAAGTCCCGTAGTTTGAGCTTCTGGTTTTACAAACTCTTGATTATCTGGGAGGGTTCTTTTTAATGATTTCCAAGCCTGCTGATACCAAATGCTGTTTTTTTTGGTTGAGTTATTGGTTATACGAAAACTAATTACCTTTATTCTCTTCTGAACTAAGAATGTGAATATCTTAATTTTATTGTTGGAGATAATCTTTCTTTAGAAATTTGAAAATGTTCCATCTAGACAAATGTGTTGTAAGCCTTTACAGTCTAGTATATAACTTCCTTTCTGGGAATTTTCTGAAATTGTAATTTGAGTTTTAAGAGTAGAAGTCCAAGCTTCTATACCTCCCAACAGGCTAGGCTAGGTCTTAACCAAATGAGTAATTAAGGAAAGTGGACAGGAGACCTATTCATTGTACCCGCAGTGTGAAAAGCAGATAAAGGAGTTCTGTGGCCCACTAGGTCTGTCTTCTGGGTGCTGAAGTGAGACTTAGGTTTAACTAGAGGGCAAGAGGTAGCAGAATTAACCAGTCTGGGTTAAAAGTGGTCCTGTCCTTCTTTGTCTCAGCTCTGGTTCTACAAGGTGGTTGGTTGGTCCCCTGAGGAGACTAGTCTGATATCATCTACAACATGATTACTTTAGTTCTTTAGTTTCTGGTTGTAGCCTGGCCTTCAAGGATAATTACTTTTATTGGAGAAGGGGGCTATTTGTCCAGGAAGGTTTTCGTTTTTGAAGTCTAAGGTGACTGGAGGTTTTGGAAAACACTGTATCTTTGGCTTTAGCCTTGACAGGAATGAAATAAGTTAGGTTAGGCAGATTCAGGCAGGAATCAGAGAAAAAGTAAAGGACATAGATACAAAATGAAGACAGAGATATTTTAAATCTTTTCATCCTAATGTTAGCTTGTGGGCTCGAGAAGATTTGATGTTTTTAGCAGGAGCAATTAGCCCTCCAGTAAATGATTTATTTGTTTGTTTCTTTTCCTTATTTATTTTTATTTTTTTGTTTAGTTATTGTTCATTTTTGAGGGGGGAGTCTCTTGATCTTCCTAATCTTATCCTTCTAATGATTTTATTTTTGAAATTTTATTTCTTTAGAGCCCGCTGCTTGGTTTTCTTTTTTTGAATTCTCTTATGAAAGCAGCTTTTCTTCCTTTTAAAGAGTCTGTTTTTCCATCTCATATTGTTATTTATTTTTTTCTTTTAGTAACCCCCCCCCTTGACTGAGGTTTCTGTCCTGCCTGGTTCCCACACTCATTAAGTCCCAAAGAAATCATACAGAAGTCTATATTATTTATAAACTGATTGGCCTAGTAGCTCAGACTTTTTATTAACTCTTATAACTTATATTACCCCATTATTCTTATCTATGTTAGCCACGTGGCTCAGTACCTTTTTCGGCAAGATAGTCAGTCACATCTTCTCTGTCACAACTGTAGACTAGGATTTACTTCTTCCCAGAATTCTCCTATTATCATTGACCCGCCTCTACTTCCTGTCTGGTTGTCCCGCCTACATTTCCTGCCTGGCTACTGGCCAATCAGCATTTTATTGAAATACAATTGACAAGGGTACAAACCATTGTCCCACAGCACCCCCTCCCTATTTGTTTCTTTTCATTAGTTTGCTGGTAATTCGTAGTGCGCCATGTTTTAAGGGTTGCAAAGTTTCAGAACTAGAACCTCTGAGCATGTAGAAATAGTTTGTTGTGTTGAATCTGACCTGCATGACCTGCTTTTGTTGGAGAATTTGTGCATCTCTTTTGATCACATTGCCTATAAAACACCAAGGATTGTTATAAAACACCAAGGATTGTTCCTGCCTTGGTAGTAATCTCATAGAGTGATCTGGATATGAGTCTCGATACTCTTCCAAGCATCCGGGGTGACTATTGTTTAAAACAGGATATGAAAGATGACAGTAAAATGCTTCAGTTATTTCTTTATGCCTTGAGGAGGAAGAAGTATGTAGAGGGCGAAGTTGGGAGGTGGGTTACATGTCACAAATATTTAGACTGATATTCCTGGAGTGACTAATATGCCTACCTTTAAAGTTGAGTGGGAGATAGACAAAATGAAGGCAAACATGTCAGACTTTTGTCCTGCTTTAGTTACCTTGTAGATTCAAATGAGAACCAGTGCTTATCGGCAAAGGCAGCTTTTAAATACTTACTATAATAATGTTTGTTAAAACTTTGATTGACTTTAAATGAAACATAATTGTGACTCATTATTTTCCTTCTTTTAGCATTATCTGCGTACCAGAGGTACTACAGTTTACAGTCTGACTACTGGAAGGTTGGTGCACATTTTCATGCTTATTTCCTATTTGTTTTCTTTGGTAGATTATTGGTTGTTATAAAAATATTAAAGCTCTTTCTGTGACTATTTGAAAATGTTACTTCTGCAGGAAAGAGACTAGAAAAGGGAAATCAGTATTGTTGGGTTCACGGGGGGTCATGCAAAAATGGTGGACAGACCACCAAAGTCTGTTAAACCAGAGGCAAACTTTATTCCAGAAAAAGAAAAAAAATATTCATGGGATACAAAAAAAGCTTATCCAGAGATGGGCTTGTATGGCTGTGGCAATGGGCAGTTATCCAACTCCCCATTTTATAGCAAGAAGCAAGCATATTAGAAATGAACAGAAAAGAAGAATTTTTACAATCTTGAGGTAAAATTCAAGATACAAATTACTTTTTTTTCCCCTACAATTTGGGTTTTTCAGTTAAACTAGTGTTTGTTTTTAGCCCATTGTTTCTCCCTGGCACTTTCTGATGGTGTTTACGAAAGGTCTGCACTCCCCTGGTACTGCCTGTTTTGCCTTGTAGGGAAGGGCATTATGGGACAATGCACAACCAAGAAGTTAGGTACATCCCATCATTTTAAAGGTTAACTCAGCTCACATCAGTTGCTGCTCATGAGTGGTTGGGGGTTATCCAAAAACTGGCCCTCAGTTTGCAGAGGTCTGCTGCAGCCTTGCAGACAGAGGTATGGGGTGTAAAGCAAAGTAACCCACTGTTAATAGTTAATCCTTAAGCTGCTAAGAAAGCTGCTGACCTTCTGCTCTCATTCTCCTAGGTTTACAACTTTATATTTCTTTGTTTCTACATTCTTATTTCTGAAGCCTACATTTCTATATTCTTCTTCTTGTACTCTTCAAGTATCATTTTTTTGTTGTCTTTTATTTAACTACTTTGTATTTTAATTAAAAAGAATTAGATTGCTGACATTTTTTGACCAAAGGTTAAATAAGTGAAAAAAATTAAACACAGCCAACTAGCAGCTTTCACTTCTCAAGTGCTTGGATTACTCATTTGTGTGGTGCTGAGGATTGAACCCAGGGCCTTGTACTTGCTAGGCAAGTACTCTACAACTGGGCTACATTTTCACCTCTTTGTTCAAATATTTGTCCTCTTGCGCTCTCCTTTTGAGTGGCATGTTTAGATAGATGATTTGCCCACTTCTTGATTGGATTGCATGAAATTTTGCTAAGAAATTTCAAGTCCCTATATATTGTGGATATTAATTATTGGTCAAATGAATAGTAGGCAAATATATTTCTGATTTTGTAGGTTGTTTTGTTACTTTTTTTTCCTCCTGTAATAGGGTTTCTCTGTGTAGCCCTGGTTATCCTGGAACTTGCTCTATAGACCAGGCTGATTCCAAACTCAAAGAGTTCCTACTTACTGCCTTCGCCTCCCCAGTGCTGGAATTAAAGGCATGTGCCACCACAGCCTTATTTTGTCACTCTTAGTGATTGATTCCTTTGCTATGCAAAATCTTTTATGCCTTTTCCTGACTTTAGTTTCCTCTGCATTATCCTCAAAATTGTTGCCTATCCTAATGCCATTGTATGTACTAGCGTTCCTCCTGAATTTATTTTTCTAGTAACTTCATAGTTTCAGGTCTGAAATTTAAGACTTTATTTAATTTTGAGTTGATTTTGGCACAGGGTTGGAGATAAAAGTCCAATTTTAATCATCTGCATAGAATAGAATCTTGTATTAATGAGGTTACCTTTTCTCTGGTGATGTTTTTGGTTCCTTTGTGGAGAATCAGTTGCTTATTAATTGCATGGTTTTATTCCTGGGATCTCTTACCTTTGTGTACATTGCTAATCCCTACTGTAGTTCTAAAGCATAATTTGAAATCAACTACACTTCATCTTTGTTATTAACTAACTTTCAGATATCATTTTTTGATGGGGGGGGTCTTCGTGTGTCTTTATGAGTTTGCATTTTCTCTATTTCATTGTTATTTTGAAGAGATGTCTGCAGTCTGTGAATTACTTTGCGTAGTTTGTACATTTGGCATTATTGTTGCAGTCCATGGAGATGAAACATCTTTCTACCTTCTGGTGTTATCATTTTCTTTCATTAGTGTTTTTGTAATTTTCATGGTGAATGTCTTTTACTTCTTTAGTTAAATTTTTTCCTAGGTATTTTTTTTTGTTGTTGTTGCTTATTGTAAATTGGATTGCTTTCATTATACTTCCCTAGCCCCCTGGTATGTGTGTGGGTGTGGGGGTGTGTTGTGGATTGGGGCCAGAGTAGGATATTGGATACCTTCTTTTTTCTTTTCGGTTTTTCGATACAGGGTTTCTTTGTAGCTTTGAGCCTGTCCTGGAGCTAGCTCTTATAGACCAGGGTGCCCTTGAACTCACAGAGATCCACCTGCCTCTGCCTTCTGAGTGCTGGGATTAAAGTTGTGCACCACCACTGCACAGCCCTGGATACCTTCTTTAATGCTCTCCAACTTACTCTTTTGTGATGAGATCTCTCATTGCATCTGGATCTTACCATTTTGGTTAAGCTGGCTAGTAAGTGAACTCCTGGGATCTACTTTGTTTCTGCATACTAGTGCTTGAGTTACAAGCATATGTGGACATTCCCAGCTTTTTACGTGAATACTGTGGATTTGACGTTAGATCCTCACACTGTCACAGTACATACTTTTACCCACTGAGCCATCTCCCTGGCCCCTTATTTAAGCTTAACAATATTTGTTATTACTGTGTTAAAATGATACCAGTATCATACAAGTTGGTATTCTCTCATTCTATTGTGCTGTCTTGAACCTATTAGTAACAGCCTTAGAGTTACTAAGTTACAAAGTAACAGCCTTAGAGTACCAAAATGCACCAGTGTCACATTAAAGAAAAGAAATTAGACAACTTGCCCTTGAAGTAATTTTACCAAGAGGGAACCTAGATTTGAATTCTCTACTCTCTCCCTGAGTCTTTGTCTCTTGTCTACTTGTCTGAATCTTCCTGTCTGGATGATTTTTTTTTTTTTGTGTGTGTGTGTGTGTGTGTGTGTGTGTGTGTGTGTGTGTGTGTGTGAGAGAGAGAGAGAGAGAGACAGAGACAGAGACAGAAGGAGGGAGGGAGGAAGGGAGAGAGGGAGGGAGGAAGAGACCCTAACAAAGGGGGTTTGCTCTGTATTAATTGACCAGCATAGAAAGCATCACATGGGTAATAAGCTCTGAGGGATACTTTACAGAACTTTTTAACAGGCTTTTTATAAAAGATAAGATGTTACTAATTACAGTGGGCCCACATAACTAACAAACAACTGCTGTCAAACAATAGCCATATACTGCTTCTAACATTTTTGGTCGATATTTGTTTTATAAGATTGCTTTCAATCTATTTTTGCTTTTAACAAATAACTACCATAACACACATGCATATATGTATACATTGCTCTCCTGGGTTAGCGGCATGAAGTAGAGCTTAGAATTACAGCTATGTCCATTATCTTATGTTGTTAAATGGGAAATCCATGGCAAGTAAGATTGGTTGTTAAATTGTTCTCTTAAATGTTAAAGATACAGGTAGAATGAAGAGTAGGATAGCAGTCTTAAATCGTACGTGACCTCAAGGTGTATTATTAACTGGCTGTAAGGTCCAGCAAAAGTTTCAGTCTCCTAGAATGTAGGACATATTTTTATAATAGTACATTGTCACATTTTACAGCCTTATTTAGTTCAGTTACCAGTTCTAATAATCTTTAAAAGTCATATCACCTGCAAAGAGATGGATTAGATTTAGTGAGTCTTTGGGTATCTGCTGTATTGGAATATACTGCTATATTACAACAAGGAATAGACACATTTAATTGCCACTTTTTTGTTTTTGTTTTATCCTTGAGATAAATTCTTAGTGTGTATTACTCAAGCTGTCTTAGAATATACTGTGTAGATCAGGCTGGCCTTGACCTTGACAGTAGTAATCCAGTTGGCCTCTGCCTTCTAGGTGCTGTCATTATCAACACGTGCCATCATTTCTGCCTCACATTCCTGTCTTTATCATTTTTGTTTGCTGAAGTTCAGTTAGTACACAAATAACAAAACCACAGACAATAGCTAAAAGTGAGCTTTGGAGGCTGACCTAGTCAATCCCTATATCTTCTGCTTAGTATTTATTCATCTCCTTGAGCATTTGCTTTTCTTTGAGCCTTAGTTCTTTTTATTTATAAGTGAGACTGTCTGCCTCATGAGGTTATTAGTCTTATAAAATAGAAAATATTACCATTCTGAACAAAACTAAGTTCTTGTTAAGCAATGGTATCATGATACATTGTGCTAAGAACAAATTTAGAAGTTAGAGATACTTGTTGCGATTCAATTATTGTTTCCATCTTCCAAGAAAGTAGTTGTCTTTCAGGTCTTGACTTTATATATAATGCATTTCGTGACTTTTAACTGTTCCTGTATTGGGAGTATCTATATTTTTCTTCCTGTATCATATTTTACATGATTTTTTTTGAGAATTGGGGAAATACATTTTATTTTAGTTTTGTACAGCCTCTTCAGTATTGTTCAGAGGATGGAATAGGAAATGAATGATTTTGATTAAAAACAGTTCTAGCGAAATTAAAGAAAATTAAATACCAATTTTCAAAATGAATGTTGAGACCTTCTTAACTCTTCAATTTTATGTATCCCTTAGTCACATATAATGTTCTCATTTGGAAAATTGGGGGTAATGAGGATATAATGAAAGTAAATTACCACATTATTAGATTTTACAATGTAGTTAAATGTTTTTCAGTGTTTTTGGAAGGCACATCCACTTTAAAGGAAATGAACAATATAGTCCTAGAAAAATTTTTATTATTAAAAATTCTTGTGCAAAAAGTTATCTACCTGTTTACATTTGGGGCTTTAAACTTAAACCACCCACTCTTTTTCTCAAGTTAGTGTTTTATAACTATTGTGGGCTGTGTGCTCTTTTTCCTTACACTTAGGGCAAGATGACTCTGAGAAGTGTTTCACACTATTTGTCAGAGATTTCTAGCAAGATTGAGTCCCGGTTGCTAACAACCATAATCAGCTCCACAGTGTATCCTGTATTGACCTCCTTTCTTCCTAACATCTTCATTTCCTTACAGGTGTTCAGCTAGGTCAACTCACCAAATAAACTACTAACTAGTGCTAAAACCTTTAGTTAATGGTATACTTCTTAGAAAATATAACAGCATAATTGAAAAAGAAGCAATTTAATAAGTTTCAATATTTTTTGAGATTTATTTTTATTTTATGTGTTGGTGTATTGCCTGCATGTGTATCTGTATACCATGTATGTGCCTGATCCCTAAGGAGACCAGAAAAGGGGATTGTATCTCCTGGAACTGTTGTAGTTATAGATGGTTGTGAGCTGCCATGTGGTGCTGGGAATTGAACTCAGGTTTTCTGGAGGAACATATGTTTTAAATAGCTGAGCCATCTCTCCAGTGCATCGTTTAAGTTTTTATAAAGATAATTTAACTTTTTTATGTGCATTGGTGTGAAGGTGTCAGATCCCTGGAATTGAAGTTATAGATAGTTGTGTACTACCATGTGAATGGCTGGAATTGAACCCCTGTCCTCTGGAAGCGCAGCCAGTGCTTCTAACCACTGAGCTATCTCTCCAGCCCCAGTTTTAATTTTTTTTTTTTTTTAAATTTTTGAGACAGGGTTTATGTGTAGTTTTTGGTGCCTGTCCTGGAACTAGTCCTTATAGACCAGGCTTGCCTCAAACTCACAGAGATCTGCCTACCTCTGCCTCCCGAGTGCTGGGATTAAAGGCATGTGCCACCACTGCCCGGCCCAGTTTAAAATTTTTTTAATGCTTAGCAGAGAAATTTAAGAGAACAATTTAAGAGAAATTTTGAGAAAAGGACGGTTTGAAAGCTTGACTTTTAGAAAAGATTTACTAAAACAGCTTTGCATCATTTTTGGTATAGTATATATGTATGCTCAAACATTTGCCATTTGTATAAGATGAGTATGATTAAGTGTGGTGGTACATGTCATCTAGTACATGGGAAACAAAAGGAAGAGTATTGCTTCTAATTCAAGGCTAGCCTGGGCTGTGTGTAATGAGTAACAGATCAGCCAGGCTCATAATAAGCCCTTATCTCCACAAAACTAAAAGAAACCAAAACAACAGCAAAAACCTAAAAGTAATTAGCTATTTGGATATGAGAGAGAGATAAAATGGATATGAGTAAGTATAGCTCCTGTTTTTTTAAACTACAAAAAGAATCAGTGGTTAAACCCATAAATGTAATTCAGGAGGTGTTGCTTTGGTATCGAATTCTTTTATTAGTGGTAAAATTTGTTGTGGAGTTATATTATGAATTCCTGTTGACTTTTAGCGCTGCCCCCACCCCCACACCCCTGTCCTAATGAGCATAAAATTAAAGAGTTTCAAGATTTGGGGACTGTGGGGCAGTGAAGGGGCGTGGTCGATTGATAAATAACCAGACCAGCTCAATTCAAAAGATTTTAATAATTGAGGGAAAACTTACACGACCAAAGATCCTGCGAATGCCAGGAGCACAGGAAACCAAAGAGGAAGAGCAAGAGCTCATGGAAGTTTTTATGGGCTTTTTATGTGGCCCCAGGGGGACACACCTTAAGCAGCATGTGATTGGCTGAAGTCCCCCATCAGGGCAGGAGGCACAGAAAACATATATACATGTGCAAATAGAAAAAATAAGATAGTACAATCGAAGCATTTTCTTTCCTCTGAAGAATAGATGTTTATGTTTAATTTGCTAATTGAATTCTACTAGTTGATTTTTTTCCCCCTAGAACAAATTTGATTAGACAGAAACCAGAATATTTTTCCGAATTGATTGGATTCTATGCCATCTGCTTACTTATAATTGTCATTTTAGTGTTTGAAAAATATATTGTAAATATATTGTTTCATAGCATAAGAATTTTAAGAGCTCAAAACATTGTGAATACCATGTTTTTCCCCAACAATATAATATACATTTCATATAACTATTTGCCTTAAAAGTCTCTTTTTCCTTTCTTTATAGAATGCTGCATTTTTATACGGTCTTGGTTTGGTCTACTTCCATTACAATGCATTTCAGTGGTAAGTTAACATGTCATACAGAAAAGTGACTCCAGTTGTTTCCAATAAATAGCTTGTTTTATTTATATTTTCTGGTTTGAGAGAGTGTGTGTTAAATAAAATGTTGCTGTTAGTAAATCTTCTGTTTTCAGTAATCTCCTGAGATAATTAGATTGTTTCTTCAGAAGTATTGACCTACCTTAGTTTATTTAGAATTGTTTGTGTTTTTAACTATTTATGCTATAAGATCATAGTCAAAGAGGGTTAGATAAAGGAAAAATTTTCAGTTTCTCCATTACTTATTGTTGACTGGTGACCCCTAGGTTATTTGAACTGGAGAATGAATATGATTAAACTTAGATCCCAAGATCTGCAAGAGAAATATCCATGATGGCTAGTATTTTATTTTCATTTTATTTTTTTGACTTTCTTTGACTTTGGAAAGTTAGTCATACACTGGGTAGCATACTGCAACTTTTAGTAACTGAGTACCAGATTAAAAGTTTGTTCTGTCTCTCTTATAAAATATAAAGTTACGATAGTAGCACCTAAGTTTGAATAGACTGCCAAATGTAGGACCCTGCTACTGTGACCCTCTTTCTGTCACTGCTTTTTTTATCAGACAAGACAGAAGTGTGCTCTAATGGAAAGAATATAGAATTTGAGTAGAGAGATTCATACTCTAACTTCAGAAACAATCAAACTACTGTATAATCATTTGCCTTTTAGAAAATTTTTAAGGTTACCCAAGAATTGCATGTTTTCTAAACTATAAAGCCCTGTGTGGGTATTTTTAATTTAAAGTGTTTCTGATTTTTGTTCTAGTTTCTTCTGTGTGCTAGTTTTTTAAGCTAAGTGGGTATGGTTGAAATCCTTAGGAAGGGGATTGCTTTCATTGGCCAAAGATTACAATTCTGTCATATACTTACTCCATGTGTATACTTATATTATTATTGAAGTTTTGCATGAATTGACAATGATATCCTCCATCTTTCTTCAAAAGGAAACTTTAGACATGGGTGACATTTGTTAATTTTCTTCTGTCTTAGCTTTTAGTTTTTTTGGTTGGCTTTTGATCCTTTAAGGAAATATCACATGTTAAGGGTATACCTTTGTGCTCTAATTTAAGCATCCAGAAGAACATGGCTTTGCTTTGTCAACTTTATAAAGCTATGATTATCTTTATAAAACGTCACCTTTTTAAACATTTATTTTTAACTTTTTGAAATTAAAACAATCACACCATTTCTCTTTAGCCCTTTCTCCATGCACCCCCCCCCCAAAAAAAAAAAACCAAAAGAATAAGTGGAGGGAAAAGCAACTCAGTGACTTACTATATAGTCCTGGCTAGCCCAGAATGTTTACTAAGTAGACAGTGCTTAGATCACTCAAGGTGATCCTCCATCTCTTTCTTCCCAGTCCTGGGATTACAGACATAAATCACCATACCAGGGTTGAGATTTTTTTAAGTTACTCCTTCCTTTACGGCAATCCTAAATTAAACTTCTCTCCTTGTTGCTTTTTTATTGCTGTATAAGACAGCATGACCAAGGCAATTTATAGAAGAGTTTATTGGGCTAAAGTTTCAGAGGGTTAGAATCCATGACCATCATGGTCGAGAAAGTAGCAGCAAGCAGACAGGTATGGTATTGGAGCAGTTTCCAAGAACGTTCATCCTGATCCACAAATGGGAGGAAGAGAGAACTAGGAATGGATTTTGAAGTCTCAAAGACAGGTGACACCCCCACCCCTCATCCCCTCACAAGGCCTTACCTCCTAACCATTCTTAAATAGTTCCTCCAACTGGGGACCAAGCATTCAAATATATGAAACTATGGAAGCCTTTATCATCCAAACTACCACAACGTTAGTGTCCATTGTATCATATTTGAAACCAAAGAATTTTAAGTCTTGTAATTTTTTAAAAGACCCTACCCATGGTGTAAAAAATTCTAAATTTTGAAAACTAGACAAATAGTCTTAGAGGTGATTTATGCTTTCCTTCTTAATTTTGTAGGTGGGGGAAAGGCTATGTGTGTATTTAACTTGGTATTACATAATTGTTTGGTTGGTGGCAGAAGCAAGGTTTATATACAGATTCTTCAAGCATAGATTTTTTTTTTTTCCCCTATTATACTGTGCCTGTAAGTTTTAAGATTACTAGGTATGACTAACTGTTCAGTCTTGGCTGGCCTGGAACTCATAGTGATCTCCTTTTGCCTCTGCCTCTCTGCCCCTCTGCCCCTGCCTCAGTTGAGAGGCATGTACCTCTACATCTAGCCTTTTCTCTCCTCCTCCTC
>NC_022026.1:60525769-60538447 GCF_000317375.1 Microtus ochrogaster | reverse complement strand
CTGTCTTTAAATTTACGGCAGTCTTCCTGTCTCAGACTCTGGTGACATCACAGATGCACATAGGCATCTGTGTCTTTTGGTTCATATTTGTAGTGGTTCTCTTGGGCACATTGGTAAATCTTTATGGTTCATTGGAAATAATGTAAGAAAAAAGCAAGGAACTCTCCAGTTTAAGAATGGATATTTTTATGTCACAAACCTATGGTTAACTCAGAGCTTACCTCTTCATTGAAGGTAAGAACAAAATTAGTAATGAAGTTGTTATTACTTAATAAGTTCATGACCATGCTATTTTTGATTCATAATATATGATTTCTACATTATTCAGTTGATTTCAGAAATGAAACTGAGTGATAAAGGGGACAAGGCAATGTTTAAATAAGTGCCTTTTGTTGATTTATTCTTAGTCCACCACCATTTTCTTATGTCTTAAATTTCAGTCTTTGGCTACTTCGTGAATAATACACCTTAAACCTTTGTCCATAAAGTCTCCCTGGTGATGTGTTTTTACTTGCTTGCTGGTCAACACCCTTCTCTCCCCCAAGTCTACATCTCATGTTTCTACTTTAGCTTGTTTTGGTATTGTTTGAACAATTGCAAACAGAAAAGCACACAATAGTGCTTGATGAGAGTTTCAGAGTACAGACTGATTTGACAATAATTTATTTAGATTGAATTACTTTATGCTCTGTTACATGTTTCATGATAAATATTGACTGCTATTAGGAACTTCTGGTTGAACACCAAATTCTTTGAAATTTGTTGAGAAGTGTTGTTAGAAAAGTTTTTTTTCCTTTAATTATCTGTACAAAGAAATATCTCAGAATATTGTAATTTTTGTACAGGTAGAATTTAAATAAGGTTTGTATTTGGTAATGATGCCTCTTGGCATTTGATGAGACAGAGTATCTTACAATGCGTCTAATCAACATGCGTGTTTTAGGTTGGTGATACTAATATATTATTACTTTATTAACTGTGTTTTTACTGTTAACCTGTTTCTTGACAGATTATGCTCTTCATTTTTTTCGGTGGGAATTTTGTTTTTGGTGGGTCTGTTTCATTTAATTATATTCATTAACTTCTCTAGTTTTAGTAACAGCCTCCTCTTAGGCAGAGGAGCCCATAGATGGTTACTAATACATTAGAGCAATTGTTAGATCCTCATTTGAATTCTGACTTTTCAGCTCTATTATTATTAATACTCAGAAATCTAGGAGTTTAAGGTGAGATGTCCAGATTGGAAAATAAAGACATGGAAACTCATGATTATGTGCAATGGTCTCTTAAAGGAGTTATTTTATTTGTGTGCATGAAAGTGGTCAATTGCTAGGGTTACTTTGAAATAAAGATGTCTTCATAGGAAACCTATTATCCTCAAGTGAGAGTATAAAGAGAAAAGGGAAATTTAGATGGGCAGAAAAAGATGAGGAAAATTAACTCTTGAAAGTATAACTAAAGAAATAGAAACTTTTCCTTTCAGTACAGGTTTTAGCCATATCCTTACATGCATATATCTAAGATGTGTATATCTTTATCATCTATCTCTGGCATTTTCTGTTAGTATACTTTCCATTGATCAATATCAGTGTTGTCTCACTGTGGCAAATGTAAGCGATACATAGTTCCGTGCTAAATGCATAGATTTTGAAATTTAGGTTTCCAGATATAATTGGCAACTATGATAGGTTATCAAAAGGGATTAATTGAGAAGGTGGAGATGAGCTTTAAAGGACAGATGTTAACACATTACTTGTACAGCTTTTTAGGATTCATTTCTACAGCAGTCAGTACTGTATGCTCTTAAGGGAGAAGGAATTTCTGCTCTCCTGTATGGTCATTTCACTGAATATAGTAGGGGAAAAGATGGGTGGTTTTAGTGACGATTTTAAAGCATTCTGATAAGATGAAAGAAATTAGGGGAAAAAATAAACCTAATGCACTTTTGATACCATTGTTCCCAAGGCTTGTCTGGCATTGAGTCTGATCAAAACCTCTATTTATTGGTTATTTTTGAGCTATTAAACAAACATGCTTTTAGTTTGAAATTTTATT
Organism: Microtus ochrogaster; assembly: GCF_000317375.1. Taxonomy (NCBI): domain Eukaryota; kingdom Metazoa; phylum Chordata; class Mammalia; order Rodentia; family Cricetidae; genus Microtus; species Microtus ochrogaster. The sequence goes on along the minus strand of NC_022026.1, from coordinate 60,536,392 downwards.
ATCAATAAATAGTTGATGTTAACATACACTGAGTTTATTAAATAATCTCTTTTGGGGAAACAAAGCTTGAACATTTAAGGCAGTTCTGACAATATATAGTTTACTAGTGAGACAACAATGACCAGAGAGAATTTGTAAGGGTTTTGATTAGTTAAACTTCAGGGGAATTAGGGGCTAAATATTTAAATTTTGCAATACAGGAGGGGAAAATGTGCCCTACTTATTGTAATGGTGATTGAAGATTTTCTAAAGAGGGCTAGAGAGAGGAGGGAGGTGATTCACTAGCAAATGTCAGCACATGCACCTGCAATGTGCTTTTTCTAACTAAGCCTCACATTTCCTGCCTCTTCTAATTCAACCTCAAATGATCCTTGTAGTCAGTTCTTGTCCAAGTTTATTTTTTGTGCTAATCACACTACATTAGCATTTCCTAAAGAGACCAGAAGCTTTTTTTTTTTTTGTCACTTTACTTTGTTCATGACATTTCCTGTTTGAACTGTTTTCTCTTTGCTTTTCCATCTTCGAAAATCTTACCCACCTGTCTCTTTGGTTAATTCATCAATTCTTTCTAATTTTCTCTTCAAAAGAGCCTGTAAATTTCTGAATGTACATGTATAGGAGTACATATATATTGTATATGTGTATTTTACTACTAACTTAGAGGTAGACTATTCTTTAATTTGTATGAAAAATTATGTAATTTCTTCATTTCCCCTTTATTTTTGAGGAAACACTCTGAACATTGCATAATTATCCCTAGACACTTCAGGTTTTGTTATTTCTCTTTACAAATATGCCAAAAATGTGGCAGGGACATTCTGTTAGAATTGTTTGCTATAGATCTAAATGATTATGTCTCTCTTTCTCTCTCTTCCCCCTCTCTCCCTTTTTCCTTTGTAGTATGATTTTTCTAAAAATCTGTTTAAAAAGTGACCATTCTTTTAAAGTATATTTAGCATATGTGTGTTTTTGTGGAATTAGTGCTATTGGGGATTTAGATTTATATAATTTTCTTTTTAAACTTACGATTAAATGAAACAATTCTTTAGCCCCAAAAAATCAATAGAAATAATCTGGTGATATAAAAACTTGCTTCTAGGCTATTAAAAAAAATTAGCAATAGTACTAGGCACAGCTATATGTTCCTTAAATTTTTTTTCCAGTCAAATGTATGCTTTGCCTATTTGAAAACTGAATTTTTCTAGGCATTGTGTTATCAAAGTATTTTGTACAGTTTTTTTAGTAGCCATTTAAGATTAAATTAAATTGCTTTAAAATTCTATCAGGATAAAATATTTAATAGTGATACCATCTAGTTTGTGTTACAGAGACTATATTCAGTCTCCATGTATTTTGGACAGAGAGGAATATACAGTAAGATAATAACCAAAATTTGAATGTAATCTTTAGCAGCATTCTCTCTTCCCCCTTCTGTTTTCCTGGGATGTGTAATGCCCAAGTGTCACACAAGAGAAAAACCAGCAAAAGTTTAGGCAGAAAGTCAAACTTAGATATGTGAATAAATGTATTGTCTCTTAGGTGATCTTGATCAGTAAAGAGCCTGTAGAGTTCTTCCTTCTCAACAAATAACTGTATTGATTGTATTCAAGTGATGGCATCAGTTAACTTGTTAAGTTGATTTGTTCTTGTTGATGATGGTTTAGAGAAGAAGAAAAGAATGAAGACCTCAAGGAACAAGCTTAGAAAAAGTGGAAACAGTATACCATAGGTAGAAAACAGAAGTAGTGAAAACAAGAGTACCAGTATTTGCAAAAAAAGAAAAATTTGAATTTGAGATGGGCTGAGGAAGAACAGCCAACAACCAGCTGAGATTGGAACTAACTGGCAACTGCCCACGATGTTAAATGTAACACAAACTTATCACACACACACAAAATCAATCTCAATCTCAATCTCTCTCTCTCTCTCTCTCTCTCTCTCTCTCTCTCTCTCTCTCTCTTTCTCTCTATCACACACACACACTGTATGAGGGTGTCAGATCTTGGAGTTATGGACAGTTGTGAGCTGCCACGTGGGGGCTGTAATTTGAACCTGGATCCTCTGGAAAAGCAGGGGAGAGGAGTGGAGGGAGGGGGAGGGAAATGGGAGGCGGGGAGGAGGCGGAAATTTTTTTCAATTAAAAAAAAAGCAGTCAGTACTCTGAACCGCTGAGCTATTTTTCCAGCCCCCTTACCTCCAGGAAAAATATCTTTAAGGGTTTTTTAAAATGTTCTAATAATGAAATGCTGGGGATTGTTTATAACATTATAGCATCAAGGAGAACTTGATGATTAGGATATATATTGCTGTTTGTGCATTTGTGCATGTGTGTCTGCCTTGACACTTTTAGACTTTAAAGAGTGAACATAGACTGAGCGTAATGTGTTTTTAGTGTTTCTGAATCTAGACTGATTGCCTAATCAGAGATTATATTAACATAAAACCATGTTTGTCCACATCCCAAAACAGTACATTTGGGGGAAGAACTAGAATTTTAATTGAGATAGAACAGGAAATATTTTTGAAGATGGGGTTTTACTGATGTCATGCAATCTTATCTTTTTTTCCTCATAAACTTTCTTTTTTCTTTCCTAACTTCTTTTCTGCCTTTCCACTTTTCTTTCTTGTCTATGGTTCACACCTGCCTGGGGTTTTTATTGGCACATGTGCACATTGCTTAGCAGTTTTTCTGACTCATCTCCTAAGGACATTGTGAAGCATTAATCATGACTTTTATATTTTTGAGACAGAGTCTCATGTATCCCAGGCTTGCCTTAAACTCACTGGCTAGGTAGCCAGGATGCTCTCTAATTTCTAATCCCCCTGCCTCCACTTCCTCAGTGCTGAAATTGTCAACCTGTTCCAGCAACTCTGGTTTGTTTAGTGCTGAGGTTGGAACCTAGGCAAGCACTCTTCTAGCTCAGTTACATCTTTATTTCTAGGTCATGGTTTTTGTTAGTACAAGTATACCTTAAATGGTCTAAAGAATAAATGCATATCATAACATGCTGTTGTGAAAAATAAACATTAGTATAGCTGTCATCTGGGTGAAGAAGTAAAATATTACCACCACCCTAAAAGCTTCTGAACCCTTTCTGCGTACTGTTTTTCAGGCATACTGTATGTGTTCAAGTTGGTATCATTTGTTAGTAAGTGGCCTGTTTTTGTGGAGAGCAAAGGGCTGCTGCTAGATCTGAACCTAGGGCCTCATATATTCTTCCACTGAGCTCTTGGTCTCTCTTTCTGACCTTCTTGATGATTCTTGATGCACAGACATGCACTGTCTTCTCTCCTTGTGCTTGCACTGATTGACACATTTTGAATAAGATTTTAAATCCACCCCCCATTATTTTCTGTCAGCCCTTTGACTCCTCTCTTACACATTTCCCACCCACTTATTAAAATCAACTAACAGATAAATACCTATTTCTTCAAGAAGAAAGTTAAATGCTGCCATAAACAGGTATAAAGGTTTGTTCCTCTTGACAAACTGTCTAGTAGAAGTCTTTAACATTGCAAATAAACATGTATATAAATAGTCACTTTTTTTAAAAGAAAAAACTAGATAAGGTGTGATTCATTAAAATTACTAAAGACATATGAAGTCTTTTGTGATATATTTTTGTATAAATATATTTAGACTGTTTTAGAAAATTCTAAGATTCATAATAGCCAGCTTAATGATTATAAGACTAGTACTAGCTCTTAAAAAGCTTTACAAAGAGCCGGGCGATGGTGGCGCACGCCTTTAATCCCAGCACTCGGGAGGCAGAGGCAGGTGGATCTCTGTGAGTTTGAGGCCAGCCTGGTCTACAAGAGCTAGTGCCAGGACAGGCTCCAAAACCACAGAGAAACCCTGTCTCGAAAAACCAAAAAAAAAAAAAAAGCTTTACAAAGAATATATGATACTGGTAGAATGATACGTCATTTAGTAGAAGTTTTAAATCAATAGGATTTAAATATTACTCACCATAACTCAGTAGATTTTATGTTATTTTATTTTACTGTTTCCTGCTATGTAAGTATATTAACATTTTTGACATTTTTAAAATTAGCTAATTTTTAAAAGAAAACTATCTTTTTTCATTTAATATACCATCCCAGTTCCAGCTCCCTCCCCCTCCCACCACCACACCCCCCTATCCACTCCTTAGAGGCTAAGGCTTCCCCATGGGGAATCACCAAAGTCTAGCACATTGCTTTGAGGCAGGACCAAGGCCCTCCCCACTTTATCTAGGCTGAACAAGGTATCCCTTCAAAGGGAATAGGTTCCAAAAAGCCGGTATGAGCAGTAGGGATAGATCCTGGTCTTACTGCCAGTGGCCCCACAGTCTGCCCCAGCCATTCAACTATCACCCACATTTAGAGTGGTCTAGTTTGGAACCATGCTGGTTCCCCTACTGTCAGTTCAGAGTCCCATTAGCTCAGGTGAGCTATTTCAGTGAGTATCCCCATCATGGTCTTGACCCTTTTGTTCATATTACTGCTCCTCCTCTTCAGTTGAATTTTGGGAGCTTAGCCCAGTGCTCCGCTGTGGATCTCTGCATCTGATTTCATTAACTGCTGGATGAAGGTTCTGTGATGACAATTAAGATAGTCATCAATCTGACTATAGGGAAAGGCCAGTTCAGGCACTCCCTCCACAGTTGCTTTGGATGTTAGCTAGGGTCATCCTGGTGGATTCCTGGTAGGTTTCTTGCTAGCCCCATGATGGCTCCCTCAATCAAGATATCTCTTTCCTTGTTCTCCTACCACCTCCATTGCTCCCAATTTTCTCAGGAGATCTTGCATTTGTGACATTTTCATTTTAGAGAAAGGGTCTCAGTAGCCTAGACTGATTCATTGTCTTTCTCTCTACCTTCTGAGTATAAGATAAACAGCCATAAATCACCATGCTGGACTTATGAGGTGCTGAGGATCAAACTTAGGGCTTCATGCATGTTAAGTAAGCACTGTGCCATCTGAACTGCATCCCTATTCCAGTAGATTTGTAACTTTTAAAATTCAAAGCATTTTGAATACTCCTTTTGAGCAGGTGGCAATTAACATGATCAAGTTAGGCAATGACATAATAGAAGTCTATTCAGTAAAAAGAATCTCTTCCCTGGATTTGTTCTGCTTGAAATCATACTTTTTTTTTTTAAGAAAGAAATTATACAATGAGAATTTGAGGAAAAGAAACTGATAGACCAAGGAAAGTTAACTAGAATACAAACTTAGAAACAGATGCACGTGGATGTCAGCACTTCCGTTGAGCTTTTAAGTAAAGATGGTCTTTTCTATAAATAATGTGGGAGTTGTTGGATATTAATACAGAAATGAAAACTTGACTCCTCACTAAAGCAATATAAAATGCAAATGGATTGCATGCCCAAACATGGAAAGCAGCTACAAAGTTTTAAAAAGAAGACTTAGTTTATATAATAGACTAGAAATATGATTAATCCCTAAACTTTGCCCACTCCTTTTAAGTCAAACCTTTTTGTGTATTCTTCTCTACCTCTCCCAAAAAATTCCAGAAGCAGTGAAACTGTTTATTTACACAGAATTTTATTAAACCATGAAATATTGTTTGTTTGAATAATTTGGAATAAGTTTAATTTTCCCATTTTATATGAAATTAGACCATGTACATTTAATTGTATGAAAGGGCTAGGTACTCCTTTTTAGTTTTTAATAACACATTTTTATAAACCTGAGATATCGAAAAATAGTTTTGCATAAAACGAGTTTTACTGTACTACCAAGCAGAAAAGCATGCACATGTAAAAAGTTAAGATATCTTATGTCTATATTCTTTCAGGGCAATTAAAGCATTTCAGGAGGTGCTTTATGTTGATCCCAGCTTTTGTCGAGCCAAGGAAATTCATTTACGACTTGGGCTTATGTTCAAAGTGAACACAGACTATGAGTCTAGTTTAAAGGTAGGTTGTTGGGTTTTTTTTTTCAAGATACAATGTTGTGTTTCTCTGATTGTTGCTGTTATTGTTAAATATTAGAGCATTGAGAAATGTTAACTTACATTGGCACGTTCAAAGAAAATTTATTTAGATGAAGGAACTGTACATCAACTATGAAATGAAAGAAAAATTGGATTTCATAATACAGTGTTTTGATACTGAGAGCTGCCTGGTAATTTATCATACCGTAATTAAACTTTTGTTTTAAGTTTTGTTAAGGTATGTTAGAAAAGGATCTTGGGGCATCTGCAATTCCCTGAAGGACTGATTGTCCATTATAGAGGCCACAGACTGCTACTTAATGTTTTGTCTGTGACCTAGCCATCAACCATTTTTCTTTACATGACTTTATAAATTTGTCCACTTCAACCAGCAAGACATGTCTTTGGTTTTTGAGACAGGGTTTCTCTGTGGCTTTGGAGCCTGTCCTGGAACTAGCTCTGTAGACCAGGCAGTTCTCGAACTCACAGAGATCCGCCTGCCTCTGCCTCCCGAGTGCTGGGATTAAAGGCGTGCGCCACCATCGCCCGGCTAGCAAGAGATGTCTTGCATTTATATAATAAGTATTTTCGTGGCATTTGGACTACTGGTTTAGAAGTATAAATGTTGGGGAAAAATATGTTGTTGGTTGATTATCTTCCTACCAGTGGACATTCAGTATTTCTCCCAATTTTCATTTTATATTGAGTTTCTTCTGCCTTTGACATCATTACTAGGACTTTCATAAAAGCAACACTTACCTACATGACAAAAAATTTTAATTTGGAAAGATTACATGTTCTAGGGGCAAGCTTTCAGTTTTATGAACTTAATGACTGCTGAGTTTTGTTGCATGTTGATCATGATTCTAAAGGTTGTGGGAAGGGTAGAGAAGGGAGATAAAAAATGACTTCACATTTGGTTGTAATTTGAGCTCACTAGTAAGGAATTGCCAAGAGGTGTTTTGTTTTTAAACTATCTATAAGTGTTCCTAATTGTTCTAGATTTTTAAAGTAGAAAACTATAGCATGAATAATACAAACCCAGAAACAGATATCAGGGTTCAAGCTGAAGATCAGAAAAACAAAGCAGCCAGCTTTTAACCTCTACCTCAGACCGAAATGGGCGATCCTGCCTCCACAAATCCTCAGACTGAGACTTGAGTGTGAGAACTGTTTCCTCCCATTTTATATTCCTCTCTGATGCTGGGATTAAAGGTGTGTACCACCACCACCTGGCCTCTACGACTAACTAATGTGGGTGCTGGGATTAAAGGTGTGTGCCTCCACTGCCTGGCATGTATGACTGACTAGTGTGGCTGCTGGGATTAAAGGTGTGTGCAGCTACTGCCTGGCCTGTATGGCTTTGTGTTCTGATCTTCAGGCAAGCTTTATTATTAAAACACATATACTATACCACTATAGAAACTGTGCAAATACTGTTTTTCCTCCAGCCTTTCATGCTTTTATAAAGAAAAATGATAAGAGTTATACAACCAAGAACATTGAGACAAATAGATTGTAAAAAATGTAGACCACAGTAATTGAAGGTAAGTGCAGTAGAGGAATAGGTCCCAGCATGACTTTAAGTAGTGTGCAGAGTATAATAACTGGAATTTACAGTTTTCCTCAGCTTAGTGGAATATTTTTTTTAAAATAAACTATGATAAATCATTGGTTTTGAAGTAGAAAATAAATTTAGAAATGTCATCTTATATACTTTAAAAGTTCCTTCTAGATAGTCAGTTTTCATTAGCTATCAAAGATTTCTGTTTTATTACACAAAATAAACATCCCTCTTAATTGTAGAAGGATTGATAGCAGTTAACAAACTTTATTACAGGTATGTATTGTGCATGGTAATTAGATGTGTTCCAAACTACAGAATGTAATTATACCTGAATGTTAGTACAGTGATAACTTTAGTAATGTCTGAAAAAAATTCTGTTTTCAAGAAAGCAACAATATTAGAAGTTCCTTTAAATCAGGAGGTGTGGTATTTCAAATCTAACAAGAAACATTCCTGCTTCTCAACCAAAATATTCATGTATAGTTTTTCAGTGCTAAGGTAAAAAAAATACTAACAAATCTTGATCATGTTTGTCTTACCAAGAATGGTCCAAGTAAGGGCAGCCTTCTTTTTAGGGAGAGAGTTGTTATTTGTTTAAAATAATTGATAACATCCAGATATTTAATAAATTTCTACAAACAGGTGATTTTAAGAGCTCTTGATATTTTTCTTTTTCACAATATCGTCGTTTTGATTTGATTTTCTCTTTGCATTAATACTTATTTTGTAAAGCCTTCTTTAAGTGAAAATGTGGCTCTTTACTATGTATTGGTATTTCTAAATGGCTAGATATTGAAGTGAAGAGGCTATAAAATGTTAAAATACCTACTTATAGTATAGACTCAAAACAATTAGGATAAAAGTTTAGTTGTTGTCTAAAAAAACGGATATTGAGTTGTTTTTGCTGAATGCCTTAGTACATCACTTTATTTATTCCTTTACCTTCTTATAGTCAACATTTAAGGAGAATAGCACTTCACATTGTTTTTAACCTTACTTGAAACTATTTCATTTACTGATGTTGATGTAATCTTATATCCTACATAAAATATAGTAATCCTTTTTAAAATATGATCTTGATATGTAGCTCATGTTAGCTTTGATCTTACCATGTAGAGACTAGGCTGACCTAGAATTTCCAGTCCTCTTGTCTCAACGCCTGAGTGCTGGGACTACAAGTATGAACCACTATACCTGGTTCAAAACTTACAAATTTTATTCTCAGTTTAAAATGCTGATATAGTAGCTCCAAAAATGATAAACTAAGACAAGATATTTACTTCCTTCTTAGAAACCATCTTTGAATCTATGAAATGCTTCACTTTTTTGTTATTATAGATACACAATTTGTTTCATGTAGTTAAGCTATTGTGAACTGAAGAAATACGTCCTAGGAATTTGAATATTAGATATTAATTTCATCCATACTATTAAATTTTGAAATATCTGTGGTTTTTTATTGATACTTTGACCTTACATTTCAGTTGTCTGGAAACAGTAACAGTTACTATTCCTTCTTCATACCTGATATGTTCTCTTTCTTTCATGATGTTATGTCTTCTGCCATTTTAAAGAACCTAGTCTTGGAATGGATTGAGAGAGAATATCTCACCCATAGGATTTACCTTTTTAAAAGGTGATTGGAATGATCCTCATGTTCTTCAATAGTTGAGAAAGATTTGTTGAAAGCTTTAAAACTTAAGATTTAGTGTTGAATTTGGCCTATAGCAAGGTACTAAGAGAAGAAATTCTTCTCTAAAGGATTGACGTAGTATTGATGTCATAGAAGCTGTCTGTACTTATTGTTTGAATTGATTGTAACAAACACAGTGAGGAAGGCTTGTTCTGTATTTTTAAACTTTTTCTTTAATGAACTTCATACTCGAGTGTATCTATTATTAGTAATAATTCCACTAAGTCCAGGATGATTTACAAATAAAGTTTGTGTTCATTACGACATAATAAGCCTTATGAGATGAATCTTAATACTTGTTTCTTTTGTGTGTTTAAGCATACATTAAAAGCCATTAGAGTAGTATTCTGGTAGAAATTTTAGTATTTTTTTTCTACTTATAGTTATGTTGTGTATTTCTTCCTTCAGAAATACTATTGAATCTTATATTTTAAGACTTTGCTTGACTTTTTATGATCAGTAGGAATTTGAATTTTGATTGTGGAAATTGGAAGCCACTTCATTTCCTATGAATTAAACCTTCCTTAACTGTCACCGGCAGTGAGACCCTGTTTTCAATTGGCTAGAACACAGCTGTTCCTTTTGACATGATGCTATTCATGGCTTCTGTATTTTTCCTCACTTGTAAAGGAGATATCTTTTCTTTGTTCATTCCTTTTTTTTTTTTAACTATTTGTTAACTTCGCCTGAAAGTTCAATTGATTTAATAATGTTGCATTTCTCTACTTCACTTACTTGTCAAGTTTTGTTTTTATATTTGACATTTACTTCTCTGAGTTTGATTATGTATTTTCAATATAGAAAGTAGTGAAATATCTGAAATACTTTAGTACCTATGAAATATATATTTGAAAGAGTCTTAACTGCTTATATATGTAACAGTAAATATGCTCTATACAGGAGGGTTAGGGTAATTGCAGGTTTCTTACATCACAAATTTCTTTCCTAAAAGTTTTAAGAATGTACTCATTTGGAATTAAAAAGTGACTATTAGTATTTACTCATAATGGCTTAAGTTTGTAATTACATTTGGTGTTAAACTGCAACTTTGTGAAACAGTCAGTGGTATGGGACAATTGTCTGTATTCTGTCAATTATATTTTAAATAAATGCTGATTGGCCAGTAGCCAGGCAGGAAGTAGAGGTGGGACAACCAGAGAGAAAGTAGAGGCAGGTCAAAGAGAACAGGAGAATTCTGGGAAGAAGGAAAGCCCATTCCTCTGCAGTTTTGGCCCAGCCAAAAAAGAAGCAAGATGTGACTGCCTCACTGAATAAGGTACCGAGCCATGTGGCTAGCAAAGATAAGAATAATGGGCTAGACTGAAAGCTAGTGAACATTTCTGAGAAAGGGGCCCAGAGAGAAGGAAGAAAAAGATAGATTCGGTAGGGAGTGGAGGAAAAAAAAAGAGAGAGGAAAGAGAG
>NC_022026.1:60505660-60525669 GCF_000317375.1 Microtus ochrogaster | reverse complement strand
GAGAGAGAGAGAGAGAGAGAGAGAGAGAGAGAGAGAGAGAGAGAGAGAGAGAGAGAGGAGCATGTGCGGTGAGCAATAGCTGTGGACCTTACAGTTGCTGCTAACTGCCCTGGTGTATGTGAGGGAGAGGGAGAGAGGGAGTGAGGAAGGGAGGGAGAGCGCGCTAGCGCGAGAGAGCAAGCAGAAAAGAGGTGGAGGGGGGGAATAAGGAAGAGAGGAGGAAAGGAGAGGAGGCAGGAAGAAGGCCGGGGAAGATACCACCATGCTGTGCTGTATGAGAAGAACCAAACAGGTTGAAAAGAATGATGAGGACCAAAAGATTGAGCAAGATGGTGTTAAACCGGAAGATAAGGCTCATAAGGCTGCGACCAAAATTCAGGCTAGCTTCCGTGGACACATAACAAGGAAAAAGCTCAAAGGAGAGAAGAAGGGCGATGCACCAGCTGCCGGAGGCCGAGGCAAACGAGAAGAAAGATGATGCTCCCGTTGCTGATGGTGTGGAGAAGAAGGAGGGAGATGGGCCTGCTGCTACTGATGCAGCCCCAGCCACCAGCCCCAAGGCTGACGAGCCCAGCAAGGCAGGAGATGCGCCTTCTGAGGAGAAGAAAGGTGAAGGGGATGTGGCTCCCTCAGAGGAGAAGGCCGGTTCAGCGGAGACAGAAAGTGCCGCTAAAGCTACCACTGATAACTCGCTGTCCTCCAAGGCCGAAGATGGCCCTGCCAAGGAGGAGCCTAAACAAGCCAACGTGCCTGCTGCTGTCACTGATGCTGCTGCCACCACTCCTGCTGCAGAGGATGCTGCCACCAAGGCGGCCCAGCCTCCAACGGAGACTGCAGAAAGCAGCCAAGCCGAGCAAGAGAAAGAAGCTGTAGATGAAGCCAAACCTAAGGAAAGTGCCCGACAGGATGAGGGTAAAGAAGACCCCGAGGCTGACCAAGAACATGCCTGAACTTTAAGAAATGGCTTTCCATGTTGCCCCAACCTGAACCCTGTCTCTCCCACCCTTTCTCTGCTCCGCTCTGAAGTTTCCTCTCCTGTCCCGCTCACTAGTGTGAGCCTATCCTCTCCCACCTACTAGTTGAGTTGGTGCAGTCCGTCATGGCATAGAAGACGGGTCCAACAAAAATAATATAAGTTCTTTAGCCTGAAGTATTTCTTTTCTTATTTTAATTGTCTTGTGGAGGGGGCAGTACAAGGCCTTGTTATGGTCTATTCTCTGTATTTCCTCAGTAAGTTAAAATTGAAATAAAACAAAACATAAATTTTGTAGCACACTAACTTTAGTGAGCATTGTAGTTAGTGCTGTAGTCACAAGGAAGTTCCTGGTATAGAGTAAAAAACTGATAAAACCTGTTATTAACATGTAATAAACTCCTTCCTCCCCTAGGGTTTCTTTGTGTAGCCTTGGCTGTCCTGCAACTCTATCTGTAGACCAGGCTGGCCTCAAACTCACACAGATTTGCCTGCCTCCTAAGTGCTGTGATTAAAGATATGTGCTACCTCTCCCAGCACTAACATGTAACTCTTAAAAGACTGTATCTGTCATCATTGAACACAGATAACAGTTTTGGCTATGGATCTTGTTTATATATTCTGAAATACTGGTTTCTAGGGACAAACACACAGCATAAAAACCCTCAGAACAGTGACATTTAACACTGCTAGTGGTGTATTAGAACCATATGTAGATTATTTTCTGGCTTGAATAGTGGTACCTCTCTTATTTAATCAAAACATCTTGAATTGAACTCAGAAACAAAATATTGCTTTAAATTAATAATTTTCAAGTAAATTGGAATAATTCATTCCTTGTCCATAGGATTATGAATAGACAGACTCTAAAGCTAGGAATGAAGCACTTCAAAGAGAAATTTTAATTCATTTTACATTGTATAGATATAAATTTCATCCTTTAATTAGAAATCAAGAATCAAGTTCCAGGCTATATGGAACAAATGACATGTTTGTAACAAAATTGTGAAATGCTGAGTAAGTCAAGGTCTTTTAAAACCAAAGTTGATGTTGGTTATAAAGATATTAAGGACTCAGCAGTTAAGAACACTGCCTGCTTTTCCATTGGACTCAGGTTCAATTCCTAGCATCCACATGGTAGCTCACAACTGTCTATGATTTCAATCATCTCCCCCCCCCCCGAGGATTTGATGCCCTCTTCTGTCCTCTGGTACCAGGCACAGGCACTCATAAATGCCAACAGAATCTGCAATACTTCAAACTACATAAAATTGTGAGGAGAAAAGAAAATCACTTTAATATTAAAGGCATATCTTAGGCAAATCTTTTTGCTTAGAAACCATTTTTTGTTGTTGTTGACAACATTCATCCTTTGTGTTTATGTAGTTTTTTGCCTGTAGAAGCCTCTTTTTAATAATGGCTATTCTATACAACCAAAGTCAGTTTTAGCACTGCAGTATTTTGTTTTGAGGTACAACTGTTTCCCAGTAGTGTCTATGGTTTATATGTTAATAGGTATATGTGTGTGTATCATATGTACATATATTATGTTCCAATATTGGATATAAAGCTATAAAATCATACACCGAAAGATGTGTCAGTCCTTTCCTTTATGTGGGATGATTTTGTATGCCTTTAAAAATTTTTATCTATATTTTTTTGTATATGAGTATTTTGTTTGTAAATATGTGTGTGTACTACATGTGTGCAGTGCCTGAGAAGGGCCAGAAGATTGCTTTGGATGTCTTGAAACTGGAATCACAGATGCTTGTGAACCACAATTATGTAGGTACTGGCAACTGAATCTAGGCCCTCTTGAAGAGCTGCAAGTACTCTTTAACTGCTAAAACATTTCTCCAGCCCCTTATCAATAAATTTAGTATAAACAGTAATTATTTTGTAGAATCTTCCATTTTCTAATGCATAGTTGCTCAGTAATTTTTCTCCATTTTTTCTCTTTGGAAATGTTTGTAGGTTTGAACCAATGCACTAGTGATTTGATTGCTGCTTTTAATACTTATAATTATATAAATATGTGACCCGAATGATTCATACCAGGTTTCTATGCAGGATCTTGAATGCTGATAAATGATCTTTCTTTCAGCATTTCAGTGAAATCAATAAAACTTAGACCATCTTCTTCAAGGCTATTTCCTTTTAGTTCAGTTGTTGCCTTTGTTGACTCAGAGGAAAGGACTGTCTTCTGTCAAATATGAATTTCTATTTACAGGCTAGATGAGACTTAGAAATATAATACAGACTGAAAGTGTGATTGCTCTGCTTTTCTTTCTGTCTAGAGGAAGGCCTGTTTTACTCTCATGCTACTCATGTATTTCAAAATGGGCTGTTTTTTATTGCTACGGTGGCACACTAAAGGGATGTTAGAAGACTTGGTATCTGTTTAGTAGACCAAAGGAAAGGGCAAACAATCTTTGAAGTAGCAGATGTTGAGACTTTTTTTTCTTTATCTTTTTTTTTTTTAAGTTCAGTCAAGTATGGCATATAATTTTTAACCTTTATTTTGTTGACCATTGTGTTCATAGTGTGTTTGTATTCTTAGGGCATTGGAGGCTTTCAGTAAATGTTTGTTAAGTTGATTAAGCATTAATATTTAGTGTTTCTAGCTCTAGTTTAGTTTAGCTATTCAGTAGTTACTTTAAGCCTCAAGGTTTAAGAAAGCTACAAATGCAGAGGCTAGCTTGATTTTGCATATATGTAACAGACATTTGTGATTGTACATATAAAGCTACTCTTATCAAATGCTACTTTTCTAGATTTCTTTTCCATATAATGGTGGGTAACTGACACTTTATTCTTACTACAGGAAGATTCAAATTTAAGTGCAGTATTTTTGCTTTCATGTTAAAATACTAAAATACCATACTTAATTTGATGATAGTATTTCTTTTGATGAAAGTTAGATCTCTTAGGGCTTATATCTAGAAATTGACACCTTGAATGTCAATTATTTTTAGGTGGTTCAAGTATAAGTAGAAATAAATTTATTAAAGTTGATTTCTTAGACAATTTTACATTGTTTATTACTTTCAAAAGTTTTGTGGCAGCCTGAAAAATTAGAATATATATGTATATATTTGTGCAGTTTTTTTCAGAGCATTAAAGACATTTTATTACCTTGCTTATTTAACTTAAAATTTATACCAAGTATATAATGCTTGGTTACTTTTAAAAACTTGTTTGTATGTTCAATTTATTGTTGCTAAACTAGGTATATCACTAAGTGTTTTTGCATTTTAAAAAATTTGCGTTAAATGCTGATGTTAACATGTATTTTTATGTATGCTTATAGTAAATATTGCCTACGAAATTAAGCAAATTGAATATATACATTCTAAAAAGAAAATTGTATTTTAAAGATAAATGCAGGCTAACTATAAGGTACTTAAGTATAATGGCTATTGAAGAATCAGTGAAGGCAGATAGTTTTACCTTTCATAGCAGTTTTTATAATTAAATTTCTGCTTTCAAAAGTTTAAGTTTCACTTTGAGATAAAAAGTGTTTGGACACTACTATTGGACTTTGACTTAATATTCTGAAAAATGATACAGAGCTGGACATGGAAGTCAGTAAATTGGGTGCTTGCCTGGCACTGAGGAGACCCTAGGTTTGATCCCAGAATTTTCCCAAAAAATAAATTAATAAAAAGGTTCATTATATTTAAATTATTTTATAACACTTCTATTTACTTGAATACTTAAAATCTAAAGCTTTTTCATAAATAAAGAGATGCATAAAATAATTTGATAAGATCGATTCTTCAAATTCTCTACTCACCTGCTTTAAGACAATAACCCAACAGTAAATATATCTCAGTTTTGAGGAGTGAATATCCAAAGTAATTCTCATTCACTTGTTAGTATATTCCATTTGTGGAACATAATTCCACATTTTTATTAGATCTAACATATCTGAAAAATATTTTAAGATCCATTCATATGACTAAATTTTTTAATGCATTGACTTTCTTACTTTCCTCTTATTTGCAGCATTTTCAGTTAGCTTTGGTTGACTGTAATCCCTGCACTTTGTCCAATGCTGAAAGTAAGTATTAAATACCTTTTGATACATATGTTCAGATTAGTTTGTTACAAATGATGACAATACTTAAAATCATATTAACAACTTCTGTTTAGTGTATTTCTTCTAGAATTATTGAGTGTAACCATTGGTTGCTATGGCTGCTTGTACATATAGAATTGTGACATTAAATATTTTCACCAGTCTACCTGAATAGGTAGTGAAGTGGGCTGATGAAGAAGGTTGATTTTTTTTTTAGTAGCTTATTAAGTATATTGTAAATGACTTAGATTGATTATAAACAGTATTTTCCATTTATGTAGTGGATATGCAAAGATTTATGTGGTATTAAAATTACTGGAAATATTTTGACTTTATTATAGTTGATATTTTCTGGTTAATTAAAGAAGAATGCTGTTGTGATGTGTGTTTTGATCCAGAGGTTTTATCTTTTGTATAGATTTCTTCCAGGAGCTGATGGATCGATAAGTTTATCAGTGTATGTTCTAGTGTATCCATATAGTAAACTTTAACTAATAGATTATTAAAGAGTATTTTTTAATTTGATCTAGATTTTTTAAAAAGTATTTTTGGAAAATAGAACTTTTAAAATAGAAGAGAAAATAACACTACTACATGAAAATTTCAGGTTATTCAGTGAATCCTGTTTGTCAGGAAATAACTGTTTTGCTATAAAATATTTGGGTTCTCTTTTCCTTTATCTTCTTCTTCTTTCATCTTCCTTCCTTGTTAAGGGAGAAGTGGAAAGAGAACAATTGAAAAACATTGTTCTATAAGAGAGCAAACAGTTGAGCCAAGGGATACAGATCCAGCACCCAAATCCTTTGTCATTCTGTCCTCCTACTTAGACAACAGTATAGAAATATAATAGTGAAAAGTAGTTTCAGTGTTTTTTAAATGCCTATGAAAGAAATTTGCAGAATTTTAATTTTTTAAATTATTTTTATTGAGCTATACATTTTTTCCACTCCCCTACCTTCCTCCCCTCTTCTCCCCTCCCTGTAATCCCCACACTCCCAGTTTACTCTGGAGATCTTGTCTTTTTCTCCTTCCTATATAGATTCTCTCTTAGGATCCTCTTTGTTGTCTAGGTTCTCTGGGATTGTGGACTGTAGGCTGGTTTTTCTTAGCTTTATATCTAAAAACCACTTATGAGTGAGTACATATATTTGTCATCCTGGGTCTGGGTTACCTCATGCAATACGATGTTTTCTAGACCCACATCCATTTGCCCACAAATTTCAAGATGTCATTATTTTTAACTGCTATGTAGTACTCCATTGTGTAAATGTACCACATTTTCTTTATCCATTCTTCAGTTAAGAGGCATCTAGGTTGTTTCTGGGTTCTGGCTGTGACAAACAATGCTGCTGTGAACATGTCCCAGGAGTGTTATTGCTAGATATTGAGGTAGATTGTTTCCTCATTTTTTGAGAAATCTCCATACAACTGATTTTCCAAGCAGCTGCACAAGTTTGCACTCCCACCAGCAATGGAGGAGTGTTCTCCTTACCATCCTCTCCAGCACAATCTGTTATCAATGTTTTTGATCTCAGCCAAGGTGGAATATCAGAGTTGTTTTGATTTGCATTTCTCTGATGACTAAGGATGTTGAACAATTCCTTAAATGCCTTTCAGCCATTTGTGATTCCTCTGTTGAGAATCTATACCCAGAATTTGTAATATAGCCTGAATTAACAGCCTGGGAAAGCTGCAATTGTAGCAGTTGAGGATGAGCTCTGCCCATCCTCACCCCTTCCTCACCCCTTCCCCCCACAAAGAAGTTATAAATAAGTAAAGTGAGTTTTCAAAACCATTTCTGTAGGAGAAATGCTTCTAGTAGTATTTAAGAAGTATAAGTTGCAGTTTATAATTTGAAAAGCAGGATCATGTGAGACTTTTCACTATAAGATTGCCTTGGGATAAGACAGTTTCTTTATTTATTAACCAATGAAAGCAACACATAAACAGAAGGACCTCCTACACCATTTCCTCTTTTCTGTTTAAACAAAAACGATGGCTCTAACATAGAAAAATTACATATAACCAAACAGTTATCAAGCAAGAATTGCAGTTACAATATA
This sequence comes from Microtus ochrogaster, assembly GCF_000317375.1. NCBI lineage: Eukaryota > Metazoa > Chordata > Mammalia > Rodentia > Cricetidae > Microtus > Microtus ochrogaster. The sequence continues at coordinate 60,518,552 of NC_022026.1, read as the reverse complement.
TATATATCTACTTTATCTTTTATCATAACTAAGGAAAACTATAATAATAACAACTATCTATTCTTCAACTCCATCAAAGACTCCAGAAGGATATAATATTACTTAAGTAAACAGGAAATGCACTGTAAGCAACTTCCAAAATTTTAGAATTGACAGAGACATCTCGCTCCCTGGACAGTCATCCAAAGTTCTTCTGTAGCGTTGGGGCATCCATCTTCAGCCTACAGATCCATAGTATCCAGCAGAGTTTTCCATGAAGCAGGAAGTTTCAAAGACAGTTCAGTTATTTTCTTCTGTATCCTGCAGAATTTCTCACAGACTCATTCATGAAGTGGGGATCCTGAAGGATAATCTCACCTTTAGTCAAGTTCAGCAGTCCTCTCTCTGCAGATTGTTCATGTCCAGTTTATGCAACAGTCCAGGCAAGAGCAGTTTCTTGCCCAAATGGCTAAGAAGCCTCTTCGATGCCCATCTTCCTCTCGAAGTAGCTTGGTGCTGCCAGGAGTAGATGTGTCTCACTGTCATGACAAGTCCTAAGTTATTAAAACATTTTAAATCCCATATTCTGACGGTCTCTGAAAGATTTGAAGAATGCCTATCTTAGTAAAATATATCTCTACACATATAAAATCTAACTAACTGACTATCAGCTTCACTATTAAAGATGACTCTATTAACCTATATTTAATTATACATTACATTTTTAAATGAGCTACATAATCACAATACCTTAATCAAGAGCATAAATAGGCATATAACAAAATTGACCTTAAATTAGTATCAATAAACCAAGATTCATACTAATGCAAATTATTCATATCTATATCATATCTCCCTTTAAATGTAAGCAAACATCTATAGACAATATTTGGGAATATGGGCGTAGATTTGTCCATACTGCTTCCTGTTGTATGGGGGTGCTGTTAATCAGGTCTTTCATGGTGTATCCTGTGTGCTAGGTTCATCTCAATCACCAGTTGGGTGATGTAGTTTTCCAAGGATTTTCACGTCAACTTTTCAGGAGGCCGTGGTCCATGAAGCCATATTGGTGTAGAAGCAATCCACAAGTTCTCATCTTCTGTAGAAACAAAAGAAAAACCTCTTTTCCAAAGCACCATATCCTTAGACCCAAATTCTGAAGTCAAGATACCTTTATAATATACATGCTGGTTTAGCTTAGCGGGCCATACAATGAAATATCTCTCTGTACTTAGCTTCTTCATAGTCAAAAAATTCAAAGAAGACACAATGATATACAGAATCCAGAATATCTTTGAATTTTCCATTTTTATGTGTCTTATTTTTCTTTATTTCTTTTAATCTATGACTATCTCTTTAAAGACTTTACCCTTTTTTAAGCATTAACTTTATTTTATGACTTTATTTTATACTTTTTCTTCTCTCTATCAAGCCTGCTTACATATATCCAACATTGTAACCCTTTTAGAGGTCTTTTATGTCTGAATCTGTCCTATTGCGAATCTGTAATTATTTGCTGTTCAGGAGTGCTTTTTAAAATGCTAAGCACTTCTTAAAAACTTAAGCTGCACCATTGCTCGGGTAACAGTCAGTGCCTGCTTGCCCTGCCTAGTCCAGCATGGCGGAGCCGCTCCTGCCTCTGAGCCTCGCACAGTGCTCCACTTCCAGGCACATAGAGAGTCAACATTACTATCAAGCAAGCCATAGCACTTCACTCACAAACCCCATCCCTCTCTGTCTTCCACAAGAGACAGAGGTTGCACTAGCAGCATAGCCCAGACAGCCGGCATTTTAAAACCGCCACTTTTTTCCTTCTGTGACTGCTGAGTCAGGAAAATCTCTCTGAGGCATGCTGCCAGCAAAGAGCAAAAAGCTATTTTTTTTTCCCTAGAATTCCTTTTTCAAGCCCTCTCAGGTTTTATATGGGTTTAGTTGACCACCTTGGAGCCCCAATTGTTGGAGGGAGAGGCTTGTTCATCCCAGCCGCCTGGCTAGCTTATACCCGAAATAACCACACAGAAACTGTATTAATTAAAACACTGCCTGGTCCATTAGCTCTAACTTCTTATTGGCTAACTCTTACATCTCAGTTTAACTCATCTCTACTACTAATCTGTGTATTGCGTCGTGTCAGTGGCTTACCGGGTAAAATTCCTATCGACTGTCCCCAGCAGAGGATCTATGGTTTCTCTCTGACTCTGCTTTCTTTGTCCCAGCACTCAGTTCTGTTTTCCCTGTCTACCTTTAAGTTCTGCGCTATCAAAAGGCCAAGGTAGTTTCTTTATTCATTAACCAGTGAAAACAACACATAAACAGAAGGACCTCTTACGCCATATCTTCCTAGTATTAATTTTGTTAATTCTCAAAATCTAAGTTTCTAAATAAACTTAGTTTCCTGACCTTTTATGGCAATATTAGTTTACAAAAAACACCTTTTGCTATTTGTTGACGCCTTTTCTTGGTTTTGAAGTCATGTTGTTTGAAAGAGGACTTTAAAGAATTTAAATGTATATTGTTTTAGTGTTTTTCATACTCTAAAGGACACTTAATTCAAGGGCTAATGAGATCCTTTTTCATAAAGCTAGGACAACTTAGAGGAAGTTTAGAGTAGTAGTAGATCACCAACTAGTTGTTGATGTTTTGTTTTCAATTTCTAATACCACCTTTTATTAGACAACACTAAAAAAAATGGTAGTGGCCAGAAGTTTCAGTACTTTAGAACACTAGTGTAAAAGTGCATAGATTTTTTTTTTCCATCTCTTCTTCGTATAATAGTCTTCCTCTCACGTAATGAAATATATGAGTGGAATTCACCATAAAATCTATAATGTAGGTAGTGATCAATAGAAAAAAGCCCTTGAATACCTTCTGTTTAACATTAAAGAACTTAAATTTATTACTTTGGTTTTTCATTTTCTAAAGATATTTTCATTTGCACTTATCTGATATTTATCTTATTACTTATCTGATGTTTATAATAGTACTTTTTATCCACAGTGTTATTTTAAAATTCATTATATGTTTTTTTTTGTTTGTTTTTTTACCTTGCTTTTGTGACATTGTTCACCTGGTCAGAGCTAGAAAGCACAAACATCAAGAATCACCCACAGAAATGAATCAAAAGGCAGCCTTTGAGACCTTGTTTATAATGTCAGGGTCATACTTTCAGAAATCTGAATTAATAAGAAGCTTCCCAGAAACACTTGATAATAGCTTTGAACCTTGTTTTTACAAATTTATATAAACTATATACATGTAATTTTGAGAGGGCATCTGAGTACTTGAAATCTAGGTACACACACACGAGATAAAAAAGTACCAGTTTTTTTATTTTTGGTTTTGTTTTTGTACACAGATGATATAATATCAGGAAGAGGGGAAAATAGAAGCCAAAATATTCTTTTATTTTCAGTGTTTGTTAATTCCAAGACTGTTTACTAGTTGCCCTCCAAGTGGTTTGACTTCTTTGTTTCTTTGTTAATGATGAAATCTATACTCATTTGCTAAGCTATTAACACTAATAACTAACAAATTTCATTTTATAATGACCAACAATGGCTACATATAGTTTGTTTTTTTCTGCAGTGTAATTGTATAGTTTTTATTAAGAGCCGGTAAAAATATGTTCCTATTACTTAAATCTATGTACTTGTGCTATCAGCCATGCGTATTTTCTGTTTTGTTATTCTTGAATGATTTGCCCCCAAACTTTGCTGTATTGTTACTGTTTTTTGTTTTCTATCATTTCCAGTTCAGTTTCACATTGCCCACTTATATGAAACTCAGGTAAGTGCTTTAATTTACCCAAGTTCAAAAAGAAATATACAGTATCCCTTACATCATGCATTAGTGAAATTAAGTTCAGATAATTTAATGAAATTCTAAGCATTATATTATGCTTTTATACTCAAGTTTACTTATAGTTTTACTTATAGTTTTGCTTTATCAGTTGCTATACAAGAAATCTTGGAGAAGATTTTACTTATGACTTGCCAATAAACTTGATTTGGTAGTTCAAATGGCTATATTTAATATTTCTTTCTTGCTGAAGAATGCTTCATTCTGTAATAGATGCTTATTATATGTTTTTAAATGATTTTATCAGTCACTGTGTACGTGTGTGTGTGTGTGTGTGTGTGTGTGTGTGTGTGTGTGTGTGTGTGTGTGTGTGTAATCAGTTCTCTCTTTCCCCTTACTTGGATTGTGTGGATGGAATTCATTTTACCAGGCTTGTGAAGTGCTTTTACCTACACTGAGCCATAACACCATTTTTTAGTTGTTAATTCTGGTTTATAAAGTTTCTCAAATTATTGTAGTAATTGGAGCGGCGAGGCTGCGTCCCCAGCACCCCGGCCACCTGGCTAGCTTATGCCCCGAAATAACAACACACAAATTGTATTCTTTTAAACACTGCTTGGCCCACTAACTCTAGCCCTTACAGGCTAATTCTCATATCCCAATCAACCCATCTCTAATAATCTGTGTGGCATCAGTCTTACCGGGAAAGATTCTAGCCTATGTCCATCCTGGGTTTGAGCTTCATGCCTGTGTCTGCCTGGGAGCGGGGAGCATGTCGTCTCTGCTCCAGAGAGCAGAGCTGTCCAGTCTGAGCTCACTTCCTCTTCCTCCCAGCATTCTGTTCTGTTTACTCCTCCCACCTATGTTTTAACCTATGAGGCCAAGCAGTTTCTGTATTACTTAACCAATGACCTTCCTCCATCAAATTATTGTGCTATGTAGCTGAGTTTGGAAACCACAGACAAATGATTTAAGACTATCTGATTACATCCCACAGAAATCTAAATATGAGGATGTAGCAGGAACCATGTATCTTCTGGGGACATGCTTTATTGTATACTTGAGTTACTATGTGAAATTAAGAAATTCTGTGTCTCAAACAGTATTTTGTTTCATCTCCACCTGTTAAAAGATTTATGTTTAAGGCCAGGCAGTTGGTGGCTCATGTCTTTAATCCCAGCATTCAAGAGGCAGAACAGGCGGATTTCAGTGAGTTTGAGGCCAGTCTGTCTACAGAATGAGTTTCAGGACAGCCATAGCTTCACAGGGAAACCTTTTCTCAACCCCCCTCTCCCCCCGCCAATGTGCTTTTTCTTTTTTTAAATTGTGTTTACCTAATTTTTATTTAGTCGTTTTCTTTAATCTTTTATATGTTGGGTTTTTTTTCTTTTGCCGTGTGTGTGTGTGTGTGTGTGTGTGTGTGTTTGTCTACCTGCCCGAGGGTCTACATGGTTTGTGTACACATGTGTGCCCTTGGATTTACAGGTAATTGTGATCCACCTAATGTGGATGCTGTGAAAGGATCCCCAGACTTCTTCAAAAGCAATAAACACTCAACCATCTCTCCAACTTTTTTTAATTTTAATTTTTATTGTTTTGAGAAATTATATCCCTCTGGCTGGATTTAAGTTGTTTTGTTTTGTGAAGTCTTTATTCTTACTTGTGGTTTGTGGTCTTTTGCCCATGTTCAGTGAATTCACTTTAATGCAGTTATTGTTTTGTATGTGATATGAGGTAGAAGCCAACTTTGTGTTTTTTGTTAGGATGAACATATCTTCAAGTGTGTCATTGTTTTGTATTTCTAGTTTTTGCATGTGTAATAACATTGAGATAGTTCACAATGTATTTTTTAAGGTATAAATCTGTTTATATTAGTTGAAATAGTTCATTGTGTCTATGATCTTAGCTTTAAACAGTCAATTGACTTAGCAAGGTCATTGTGAGCAGTCTTCTAGTATTCTAATCATCTGCTCATTCTTCTCCAAAATGTACTGTCACTACACAGCATGATTGATATATTTTGTTTTTCTGTCTTTATTCTTCAAGCTACATTGTAGCCCAACCATTTCCATTATGATGTGTTAGATGTTCAATAAATACTATTTGGTTGAAGGAATTAGATTGAGTAGGCTGGCCCTTATTCTTCAGTAATTGCCTACTTAACTTTTGTAGACTAGACAGGATTAATGTCTTAGAAATTAGTTGAGTTGATAAATAGAAGTTCAGTTACTAAATGCTGATAGCCGGGCGGTGGTGCCTCACACCTTTAATCCCAGCACTCAGGAGATTGAGGCCAGCCTGGTCTACAAGAGCTAGTTCCAGGACAGGCTCCAAAGCCACAGAGAAACCCTGTCTGGGGGGGGGGGGCTATCAGTGTGCAGTTGTCTAAAATGCTCCCTCATTGTTGAAATAATATATTTACATAATAGAGTTCCTTAGTTATTTCCAGTGCTATTTGATAATTAGAATGATTCTGTAGATAGAAAGATTACACATTACCTTTTATATTAATTTGTAGATGTCAGATCATAGGGTAAGTGATTTGCTTGAGATTCACATAACCAGTTTTGTATTTTTCCCTATACCTGTTGTTCTACCAAGTATAATTTAAAGGCAGTGCTTGCAAGCTTTTCACTTTTCAGCCTTTTCCTTTTGCTTTGAAGGAGTAGCTTTAAACTTTGACTGTTGTGATAATAGCTTTTGGTCATGGTGAAACTTTGAGGAGAGTACTGTGAGTAAATGGTTGCATTTACAGATTTGCCTATGGAACTTGAAAATACTATAAGCATTGTTATACTGTAATTATGGGACTTGTGATATATTTCAAATTATAGATGTTATAAATATTTGTAAGATTTCATATTCTGGAAAGTATACGTTTATAACTGAGATTTTAATTACATTTGTACCTGTGATTTTATTATATCATTTTTTGAGTATGTTCTTCATTATTGTGTTGCTTAGAAACTTGTTGCTAAGCAGACAGATTTTACACTTGGAGAGTACTCTGGCTTCGTGCATGTTATTAAGTAAAATTGAGATGATTTTCATTATTAAATAAGTTGAAGTGATTTTGACTATTGGGAGTTGGCAAATATTTAAAAGGTCATACTTTAATGATTTTTTTTCTATAGTGGGTGTTTATTATTAGCATTGGATACAATTTGAACTTGTCTATTGTTAAAAACAAACATTCAGTAATAGAATCAGCCATTTTCACTTCCAGCTAGTTTTTTAAAATGTGCCAAAGCATAATAAATATTATGTAATTCTTAATATATGCCATAGTTCTTTAAAGGTTATATTGGTTTCATTTTTCTCTATATTTCTTTTTCTGCTTTTTAGAGAAAGTATCATTCTGCAAAAGAAGCTTATGAGCAACTTTTGCAAACAGACAACCTTTCAGCACAAGTAAAAGCAACTGTCTTACAACAATTAGGTATGTAATTTATGTCTTATGTTTTTTACTGTTTTCAGGGTTGATAAAAATCTGAACCTTCTGCCAAGCATTTCCCATCTTACAGTCTAGCTGTGTAGTATAATTCTTGGATATAGATTGTTCTTTTGTGGTAGGGGGAGGGTTGGGTTTTGTTTTTCAAGACAGAGTTTCTCTGTCGCCCTGGCTGTTCTTGTAGACCAGGCTGGCCTGGAACTCACAGATCGTCGCCACCACCACAACCTGGCTAAATGGTCCTCTTAAATTCTGAAAGTTCTCCCTATTATTTAGCTATTTATTGTGTGAAAAGGTATGAGCAGTTCCTTTGTGCAACCTTATATTTATGCTTAATGCTCTGTGAAATTGAGTGATTTGCCTGTTTATTCAGTGGTTGATGAGCTTCCTTTCACAGTTTCATCAATATTAATCACTAAAATATTTTATCTAAAAAGTACACAAACTCTAGCACACTGTGGTTTTTATAAGGACACAGTCCTATTTTAATGTTAAATATGAGACTATGTAACTATTTAGATCTTTGTTTCGTTGTCTTGAAGAAGAGAGCAAAGAAGCCGTCCAGTCCTCAATTTTCTTACCTAATTATTGAGTTATTTCATTTCTGTGTTTTGTGTTGGAGTTATCCTCTCAGTTTTGTTTGGTTTAGGTTTGGGAAAATCATTTGCTTTATTTTTATTTTTTTAAATTTTTTATTTTTTTGAAACAGGGTTTCTCTGTGTATCTTTGGCTGTTATGGAATCATTTGTTAATTTTTAAGTAATGTGCGTGTGTGCGTGCACATATTTATAGTATTTTTTGTGTAATTTTGAATTCAGTTGAACAGATTTATTGTGATTGAACACATTGCCTGCTGTATTAGTTACTTTTGTATTACTGTGATAAAACACCATGACCAAGGCAACTTGGAGAAAGAAGGGCTTATTTTGTTTGATCTTATGGCTTCAAAAGCATAAGAATCTATCATGTCATGGTAGGGAAATAATGGAAGCAGGCAGGCATTTTGGCAGGAACAACTGAAAGCACACAATCCAACCATAAACAGGAATAAGAACCAGAAGGGACTGGGGGTTGGGGGGGGGCACGAGCATGCAATTGCTCCCTCATATTAACTGATGATGATGCCAGGGAGCTTTTAGAGATTCAAAACCCCACCCCAGTGACATACTTCTGTGAAACCATAGCTTCTAAATCCTACCCAAACAATGTCATAAACTTTGGACCAAATATTCAAATGGCCAAGACTCTAGGAATCATCTCATTCAAACCTCCACACCTTCATATAAAACCTTTGTTTTTACAGTTCAGTTTTAGCTATTAGAATTTTAATTTAATAAATTATAGTGTTTGAGTAATGTGAATTTTTATTTTTAAATTTAAACATGTAGTACAGTGAAAAAAGTTTTGGATTTTTAGGTCAGAAAAAACAAGTGTGATGACTTTAAAATTATTTACCTATCAGTTAATGTGATCTATCTATCAGGACCAACTCCTTTTCGAGGCCATTTTTCTAGGTTCTGCTTTTTAAGTGTTTTAATATAGTATAGGGGAAGGGACTTGCACTTACAGGCACACAGGTGCCATGGTAGACATGTGGCTGTTAGAGGACACCTACACCTTTAAGGAGTCTGTTTTCTTTTTCTACCAAGGGTTGAATTTAAGTGCTCAAACTTGCTTAACAAATGCTTTTGCCTGGTGAGTGATGTCACTCCCCCATCTCCATCTTGTTTTGCTAGTAATAGAAGGAGAGAGTTTGGAAGAGTGTTTTGTTTGTTTAACTTTGATAAAACATGGTAACTGAATTTCTTGAAGATAATCTTTAGTTAAATGGCAAATGTCAGAAAAAGAGGGTCTTTGTTTAATGTGCTGTAGACTGTACCAAGAACAGAGCTAATTTTATACATTGAAGTGATTTACAATTGAAATGTGACCTACTGCCAAATTTAACCAAATTTATCTTACACATTTCAAAGATTTAAAATACAGTATTCCATGGTATATTTTTTGCTAGATTAACTACTTACCAAAGTTTTTTTGTTTTCAATATATATATATATATATATATATATATGCATGCATATGGTTGTTTTGCTTACATTTATGTCTGTGTAACAAGGGCATGTTTGGTGCCTTCCAAGGCCAGAAGACATCATCAGTCTGAGCTGAGCATGCTGGCCTGCTATCCCAACATTTGAGAGGCAGAGCAGACAGATCTCTAAGTTCAGGGCTGGCCTAGTCCAGGCCACCCATGGCCCAACACCCCCCTCCAAAAAACAAAAAGAAAACAAAGCAGCAATCATTAGATCCCCTGAAACTGGAGTTTCAAAACCTGGGTTACCAGGTTCTCTTAAACAGCCAGTGAGTTCTTCTAATTGCTGAGTCATCTCCTGTCCCTTGATCATATTCTATTGAACCCAGTTCTCTTAAACAAACAACCAGTGAGTGCTCCTAACTGCTGAGTCATCTCCAGTCCCTTGATCATATTCATAGAAAAGTTTGTTAGGTATTTTGTCCTACTCCTAACATTTGAATAGAGGTTTTATAGGTTTTATATAGTTCTATTTTTTTAAAGTTAAACATTTTATAATTCTTTATAGTTTTTATTTTACATGCAATGTGAATTTGTTTACTCAGGGAGGTAGGATTGTGCATGTATATTAATCTGAACTGTCATTAGTTATACAGTTTTACATGTATTCTTTGGTAGTAAATATTGGACCAAAAGATTATCTTGGAGATTCTTTATACTTAATTTTTATATAGAATAGTATGTATGATGTATGGAAAAATTACTAGTAGTCAATGCAGTCTTGCTATTTATAATTTTGATTGATAATGTATACCTTTACAGTGGACATGTTTAGTGGTAGCTTATTGAAGTTATCTTGAATTTGTAATCTACTGTGTGTTAAGTAATAATTTTTAAACTCTTTAATTTCTTTTAAAAGCTGTTTATCTCTTTGGCATTCCTTCCTATGAGAAAGAATTTCTTATTGCAAGAATTATTAGTTCTCAAATATTAGAATGCGTTTTCTGAAGTAGATCAGTAATACTTTGATGGAAAAGCTTATTTTTGCTAATTTTCTGCTTCATATTTTTAAAAACATAACTACTATATAGTATATGTTAATGTTTTAAAGGTTGGATGCATCACACTGTGGATCTCCTGGGAGATAAGGCCACCAAGGAAAGTTATGCTATTCAGTATCTCCAGAAGTCCCTGGAAGCAGATCCAAATTCTGGCCAGTCTTGGTATTTCCTTGGAAGGTGAGATTTAACCAGATAGTTATATTCTGCTACTGATAGTTAAAGCGAAGAGATTTTAAACTTCGACATTCATTTATACCTTGAACAGTATATTTTCTCTTTTTAATAGATTATAATAAAGGTTCCTGAAAGGTAAATGATAAAAGAAAGCTTCTAAATATATTAGTTTCATCATAACATAATCCTGTTTCCTTAACAAGGCATTTCTTATATTTATTTATTTGTTTTTTTGTTTGTTTGTTTGTTTATTTATTTATTTGGTTTTTCGAGACAGGGTTTCTCTGTGGTTTTGGAGCCTGTCCTGGAACTAGCTCTTGTAGACCAAGCTGGTCTCGAACTCACAAAGATCCGCCTGCCTCTGCCTCCCAAGTGCTGGGATTAAAGGCGTGCGCCACCACCGTCCGGCTTTTATTTTAATTTTTTATTTAACCTGAATTGTTGCTAGTTTTTAAAAAAGGTCCTATCAGATACTACTTTTTTTCCGTGAACTACTTTGTACATTTCCTCATGAGTTCTAGCATTTGATTTGCAGTAGAACTCAGGTCCCACTTTCACTTGAAATCTTAACATTCTTTGAGAAAGTAAGTACATTCTTCTTGGATTTGCTGGAAAGAGACATCAACTGTAAGAAATTTGTTCAGTGCTATTTGAGATGCCCTCTTTCTATATGCATTTGATAGATCCTAATTCATTTACCTTTCATAATATAGTGTAAAGATCACTGTACTAGGTACCAAAAGACTCAAATTTAAGCACGGGCTCAGTTAATTTTTGTAAAATTGTAGATGGTACATATACAACCCCTTTGAGGCTTCAGTTCCTCTCCCCCTCTTCCTCTTGATTTTTACTTTGATATTTGATCATATTCATCACTCCCCCAATTTCTCTCAGATCAGATCCTCCCCCCTTTCCCAGTCATCCACTGACTCTGGTCCTTTTATATTCTTCACAAACAATCTACCTGCAATGGTCCCTAAATCTTGGGGAAGATAAGGTGTAATATAAATGCCCCATTTAGAAGTAGGCATGTTCAGTCTCTTATTCTTCTTTACTGTTACCACTTGTAGGTTTCTGTTAATCGCTATCTACTGTAAATAGAAGCTTCTCTAATAAAGGTTAAGAGATGCAGTAAATCTATGCATGTAACAATAATTCATTAAGAGTCTGTTTAATACTATTTCCATTTAGTAGGTTCTTTCCTACGACCTAGGCCTGTCTGGTCACAGGTTCTTAACCTCAATAATGGTGCTGGGTATGAGTTTATGCATGTAGAGTGGGTCTTAAGTTCAATCAGAAAGTGTTTGGTTATTCCCAATATGTTTGTGCCATCATTGCACCTCATGGGGTATGTCTGGCTATGTCAGTCATTTTTTCCAGTTTTCAGGGTTCACAGCTGGGTGAGGTTGATAATTACTTTTCTTCAGGGATAGCATGCACAGCATCTTTCCAGCTTCCGGGTCAGTGCCAGATTGGCATCTCCCATGTTTTATGATTCAAATATGTGATGTCTTTCATAAAGGGATTGCATTAAATTAGTGGTTCTCTGGGGACAAGAGAAACTGTAGCAAAGTGCTTACTGGGACCCCTTGGGTGGAGATTAGGATTCTGCTAAAAAGTACAAGGTACTGGACAGCCAACCCTTATAACAAATAATTACTTGGCTGCAAAATAGATGATCTCTTACATACCTTCCTGTGTCAAAGCTTCAGTTTTGTGATTGCACTTAAATTCTAGTTTTGTAAAATTGGTTTGTAATGAACCATACCTAAAATTACTGTTTTAAAAGGCAGTAATTTTCAACTTCAGTGAACAGTAGTCCATTTTTTTTTCTTTCTTCAGTCAGCTGGTTGTATATTCTGTACCATTGAGATGTATTATTTTGCAAATGTGCAGTAAACTTTCTTGAATTCTTAAACAAGGGATAGTTATCATAGTCTAACTTGTTTTATGATTCAAGATGATCATTTCAGTGAGTAATTATTTTTCATCTGTTATAATATTCTGGGTCTACATTAAACTTTTTGATGCTTTCTTACAGTCACTACCGTCTAATGTTTTGCTTTTAATATGAGATGTTTATGAATAAATAATATTTTAAAGGTTGTCTTTCTGTCCTTGTCCCTATGCTTTTGTTCCATTTTTTACTTTATTACTGACCTCATGTCACAATTTTTTTTTCCATAGAACAGTTTGTCGGTACTATGTGAAATGTGCTTCTCTGTCTAGTCAGTAATTTTTTTGATACTGTCCAGTCTGTATGATAGTAATTCTTAGGCCTGTTTTTACTAGCTGTCCTCTGTTCTTACAGATTTTCTTCATATAGATAAATTTCAAAGGTAGATTTCTATAGAGCTATTTTAAATTTCAATGTTTTCACATAGGTTTTCCATCCTAATT